>NC_079199.1:14660041-14723784 GCF_029499605.1 Hyla sarda
TTATAGTAGATATATTCTTGTATATAGGAGCAGTATTATAGTAGTCCTATTCTTGTTTATAGGAGCAGTATTGTAGTAGTTATACACATGTTTATAGGAGCAGTATTATAGTAGTTATTTTCTTGTACATATGTATATATTATAACACTGCCTCCTATTTACAAGAATATAATCTCAACACATTTTTCCCCATTTCAATCCTGTATTTGCAGCAGATGTTTCTCTGCCGTCTCCTGCCTTCTGCCAATTTAATTTGCTTTGCCCATGTTCTATCACTGGAATAACACTGACGCACTGATTTCAATGTCACACTGGCAGCTGAGCTCTGAGTGGGCATCACTGGGCAGAGCTGCTCGCCTTATGTAATATTCCAGCCAGACACATGAATTGTGACTCAAACAGCCCCCGTTCTCTTCGGGGGTCAGGAAACCATCGCCATAATTCCTGCAAGTAAACAAGTTTAATAAATGATAACCAGAAATGTCATCTATACAATTGGAATATCAGTCATATGAGGCCTGCGGTGCGAGAATATTCCCATAATATCATCAATGTGATGTATGATTGAGAATCGCAATTCAGTTTTCTCACCATAGGCTTCAAGCCTAACTCCACAATACTTACTGAATTCACATAATATCATACATCAGTACTGCAGGACTTTCTAGTATTCATGTGTATGTCTTTTATTTATCCATCTTTACTGCATCCTTCAGGTTTTATTGCCTTAGGTTACCCAGAAACCACCGGACAGGTATTTTTAAACACACCCACGAGGGAGCAGACACCTCCCATGAGCAGATGAGCAGACACCTCCCATGAGCAGATGAGCAGACACCTCCCATGAGCAGATGAGCAGACACCTCCCATGAGCAGATGAGCAGACACCTCCCATGTGTAGATGAGCAGACACCTCCCATAAGCAGATGAGCAGACACCTCCCATGAGCAGATGAGCAGACACCTCCCATGAGTAGATGAGCAGACACCTCCCATGAGCAGACACCTCCCATGAGCAGATGAGCAGACACCTCCCATGAGTAGATGAGCAGACACCTCCCATGAGCAGACACCTCCCATGAGCAGACACATCCCATGAGCAGACACCTCCCATGAGCAGATGAGCAGACACAAGGTATCACAAGGATTGTGCAAATATCCCAGGTATTTCTGTGCTTGGCAGCCATATATATATATATATATATATGCAAATCAGCTCATTACATCACCTTTTCATGTTCCCTGGTATCAGCTTAGCTCCAGTTACGGAATATAAAAAGCTAATCGGGATTAATGCCAAGCCAGAACTCTCTCTCCAGAAGGAAAGAGCACCCATCTGCAGACAGCTGTTTCAGGGTATATATAGATATATATATATATATATATATATGTATATATATATATATATATATATATATATTTTGATGAGGCTGGTTTGGGGGGAGGTGGGGGGGGGGGACACTGTATATCCAGCATTGTAAATTTCTATCTATATTATTGGAGATGGGGAGCTGGTTGCAGGATGTTTGTGTTCAATCTATGGATTTTGCGGAAGTCCCATGAAAGTCTATGGGTTTTCTGCCAAATCTTGCGCAAGTCTTTGACCCAAATGGCGGCGTGAAAATTGTACTGAAAGCCTGGAAAGCACCCTTAATCCAGACACCACAGTTCAGACCCCAGAGCAAACCATAAAAGGGTATTCCAGGATTTTTATTTGGCTATGCTACAGGGGCTATAAAGTTAGTGTAGTTTATAATACAGTGTCTGTACCGGTGTTGTGATGGTGGTCTCGCAATTGTTATGTGATCTTTGCCCCGATGCATACAAAATGAGTATCGTCTTAAGGTTTTCTTAGGTTGCAATGTGGCCCGAGAATGTACATCACTAGTCAGGTGTTGAAAGGGAGCTTGTCTGTGCTCCAATGGGTGGATCGACCCCTGGGAGCAAGAATCTTGGCTACTGCAATGTTCCCGGAAATCATTGATGCTATCCTGCCAACACAATGCTAGAAGTTGCCGATCACTTCTTTCATTTTTCAGGGGCTTTAAAAAAAAAAAAAAAAAAATGAAAGCCACAATCTGATTGGTTGTTATGGGCAACTGGTCAACTTTTCCTCATTGTCTCAAATAAGATCAGCATGGGGTACAACGGAAGGACAGCACCTCTGTCATCCCATTATAGCTGCCACACCCAGTGCCACCATCCGGTGACACATAATAAAAACACATGCACAGTGCAGCTATGTTGCTCCTCTCTTCCTGCAGCTGACTGGTCACATCCTGTCGACACCAATAAAGGGCAATGGTTTCATCCAATCAGGAACCTTTTTTCCTTGTGCAGTTCTGTAAGTACCTCCCCCCAGGAGCCAGAAGTGAGGCAGGATGAGTAAATAATAATGGATTATTCAAAATAAATAAAAAAAATCTATATACATAAAATACAATGTATGTTCCAGCATAACTTCAATATGAATGAACACATGTTACTTACATGTCAAGTAAAAATAGAGAGTTATATCAGCCCTAGCCCACCTCCTTATATAAGGATGGGCTTTTTTTTGTCCAAAGCACAATGCAAGTCTATGGGACTTCCTGGACATCTCCTGATTGTGAGGACTGCGTAAGAGTATGGCATATGAGGAGGGGATATGAGGACAAAATTTGAGGGAGAGATATCAGGGCGGGATATGTGGACAAGATATGAGGACAGGATATAAGGATGAGATATGGGGTTGCAAGATATGACGGCAGGTTATAAGGTCGGGATATGAGGTTGGCATATGAGGCCGGGATATGAAGAAAGGATATTAGGACAGGATATGAGGACGGGATATGAGGTCGGGATATGAGGACAGGATATGAGGCGGGATATGAGGACAGGATATTAGGACAGGATATGAGGACGGGATATGAGGTCGAGATATGAGGACAGGATATGAGGCGGGATATGAGGTCGGGATATGAGGACAGGATATGAGGCGGGATATGAGGTCGGGATATGAGGTCAGCATATGAGGCCGGGATATGAGAACAGGATATTAGGACAGGATATGAGGACGGGATATGAGGTCGGGAAATGAGGCAGCATATGAGGTCGGGATATGAGGACAAGATATGAGGTCAGGATATGAGGACGGGAAATGAGAACAGGATATGAGGTTGGAATATGAGGATTGGACATGAGGACGGGATATGAGGTCGGGATATGAGGTCGGGATATGAGGATGGTATATGAGGACAGGATATGAAGTTGGAATATGAGGATTGGACATGAGGATGGGGTATAAGGTTGGAATATGAGGTCGAGACTCGAGATGTGAGGTCTGGATATGAGGACTGGATATGAGGTTGGGATATGAGGATGGGATATGAGGACGGGATATGAGGTTGGAATATGAGGTCGGGATATGAGGACGGGATATGAGGTCGGGATATGAGGCTGAGCTATGAGGACAGGATATGAGGTCCAGTTGTGAGGATGGTGCTTTCCCTTTCCCCCAAAGTTTAGGTAGGAAGATCGGGCAACGCTGGGTACTCTGCTAATTAATCTATATATATAAAACTCAACATGTGTATGTATGTATGTGTGTATGTATGTGTGTATGTATGTGTGTATGTATGTGTGTATGTATGTATGTGTGTATGTATGTGTGTATGTATGTGTGTATGTATGTATGTGTGTATGTATGTGTGTATGTATGTGTGTATGTATGTGTGTATGTATGTATGTGTGTATGTATGTGTGTATGTATGTGTGTGTGTATGTGTGTATGTATGTATGTGTGTATGTATGTGTGTGTGTATGTATGTGTGTATGTATGTATGTATGTATGTGTGTATGTATGTATGTATGTATGTGTGTATGTATGTGTGTATGTATGTGTGTGTATGTATGTGTCTATGTATGTATGTATGTGTGTATGTATGTATGTGTGTATGTATGTGTGTATGTATGTGTGTGTGTATGTATGTGTGTATGTATGTATGTGTGTATGTATGTGTGTATGTATGTGTGTGTGTATGTATGTGTGTATGTATGTATGTATGTGTGTATGTATGTATGTATGTGTGTATGTATGTGTGTATGTATGTATGTGTGTATGTATGTGTGTATGTTCCAGCATCACGTCCAAACGGCTAAAGATATTAACATGAAACTTGGCCACATGTTACTTATATGTCATCAACAAACATAGGATAGGTGATTTAACCCTTACTCACCCCCATTTGCCAGGGGCGGGGCTTATGTTTAAAGTCCCATACAAGTCAATGGGAAATATAACTTCCAAACGGCTGGAGATATTTCGATAATACTTGGTCACATGTTACTTATATGTCCACTTAAAATATAGGATAGTTAATTTAACCCTTAACTACCCCCATTTGTGAGGGTCTGGGTTTTTGTTTAAAGTCCCATGCAAATCAATGAGAAATGTATGTTCCCACATAACTTCTGTACGGCTGGAGATATTTCAATAACTGGTACACATATTACGGGTCGGGATAGGAGAACGGGATGGGAGGTCGACATAGGAGGTCGACATAGGAGGTCGGGATAGGAGGACGGGATAGGAAGACGGGATAGGAGGACTGGGAAAGGAGGACCGGGATAGGAGGTCGGGATAGGAGGTCGACATAGGAGGTCGACATAGGAGGTCGGGAAAGGAGGTCGGGATAGGAGGACGGGATAGGAGGTCGAGATAGGAAGACGGGATAGGAGGACGCGATAGGAGGACTGGGATAGGAGGACCGGGATAGGAGGTCGGGATAGGAGGTCGAGATAGGAGGTCGGGATAGGAGGTCGAGATAGGAGGACGGGAAAGGAGGACGGGATAGGAGGACGGGATAGGAGGACGGGATAGGAGGACGGGATAGGAGGACTGGATAGGAGGTCGGGATAGGAGGTCTGGATAGGAGGTCGAGATAGGAGGTCGGGATAGGAGGTCGGGATAGGAGGTCGGGATAGGAGGTCGAGATAGGAGGTCAAGATAGGAGGACGGGATAGGAGGACGGGATAGGAGGTCGAGATAGGAGGACGGGATAGGAGGACGCGATAGGAGGACTGGGATAGGAGGACCGGGATAGGAGGTCGGGATAGGAGGTCGAGATAGGAGATCGGGATAGGAGGTCGGGATAGGAGGTCGAGATAGGACGGGAAAGGAGGTCGGGATAGGAGGACGGGATAGGAGGACGGGATAGGAGGACAGGATAGGAGGTAGGGATACGATGATGGGATAGGAGGTAGGGATACGATGACGGGATAGGAGGTCGGGATATGACAACAATATATGAGGACGGGATATGAAGTCAAAAGCTTCCTCCCCAACAAGGATTAGGAAGGAAAAAAACGGGCAACGCCGGGTACTCAGCTAGTTAATAAATAAATGAATGAAAACTGCTGCTCCTGTGTTTCAGGAAACAAATTTTCTGGGATTGCCCTAAAAAATAAGAACAGTTCTAGAAATTGGAGACTGCTGGCAACTATGATGACCCACAGGTGTAACTTAAAGCTCCAAAGTTTGTAATAGAGCCGGAAAACTATCACGTTGGTTTTAGTATTGATCCCCATTTATGAGTGCCCCCCCCCCCTGCCCCCTCAGGTGCATTTGACCGAACCCCCTAAAGCAACTTTCCCATCCAGGGTGCCTCTAGCTGTTACAAAACTACAACTCCCAGCATGCACGTACAGACTTTATCTGAGCAAATGACAACCCTTTAAGACAATGGTTTCAATTCCCAACCGAATGTTTCTTACAGCGCCCCCTAAGGCCATGTACAGAATAGTTTTATTGCCAGTGATATCATATTCTTCTAGTACAGACATAATCATTCTGTGACTGTATTCACCAGACAATTCACGTCTCCATTTGTATAGAATCCCCCTTTACCTACATTTGATTAGATTTCCCTTTTTAGAACCAATTTGGAAACATTTCATTGGAATCTACTTTCCCTCCAAGACTTCACGTTAAATATTGATCGTCCTTGGAGAGAGAACATCAAAGATGTGAGGAATCAATTAAACATAACGACTGAAGAGGGGGACGGCGCCGCCGTGAAAGCCCTTATGGCGAAATGTATGCGCGATTATGGGAACGTGTTTTTTTTTTTTTTTATACAAAGGAATTTCCTACATTACATATTTATGATGTAGTTGGATCCTTATTGTATATAAAGGGGAACTCCGCTTAGAGCATTGTTTCCCAAACAGTGGGCCTCCAGCTGTTGCAAAACTACAAGTCCCAGCACGCCCGGACAGCCTTTGGCTGTTGCAAAAAATTGCATCCCAAAGTCTGTCCATTTTACAGACTATCTTAAAAATGTTTCCATTGCACAGGCTGTCCTAAAAAGTTGTACCCCATTGCACAAGCTGTCTTAAACCTTGCACCCATTGCACAGGCTTTCCTAAAAGTTGAACCCTACTGCAGAGGCTGACCTAAAAATTGCACCCCATTTTAAAGGCTCTCATTAAAATTGTACACCATTGCACAGGCCATCCTACAAATTGCACCTCATTGCACAGGTTGCCCTAAAAATTGTACCCTATTGCAAAGACTGCCCTAAAATTTCACCCCATTGCACACGCTTTACTAAAAAATAGCACCTCTTTGGCCCGGCTGCCCTAAAAACTGCAACCTATAGCACAGGCTGTCCCAAAAATTGTACCCATTGCAGAGGCTGTCCTAAAAATTGCACCTCATTTTAAAGGCTATCCTAAATATTGTACCATTGCAAAGGCTGTCCAACAAATCGCACCCCATTGTACAGACTGTCCTAAAATTTCTACCCCATTGCACAGGTTGTACTAAAAATTGCACCCCATTGTACAGACTGTCTTACACCAACAAGCAATAACAATAAATGGACACCTATATTGTTAATAAAGCCTTTATTATTATTATTATTATTTTTTTTTTTTATAGATTATATACATATACACGAAAATACAGTAAAAATTTTAAAAATGAACGGCACATAAAAAAATAAAATCACATGACCTGAAAATACATTAACCCCTCAATTGTAACGAGATTATTTTCTAATAAGGTGGAAATGGTCGCTTGTCCATACAAATATAAGGACCTCGTGGTAGTATTTGCGCACAAGGGTCGTGTTGTGGTTTCTTGGAATTCATTTTTTTCTTTTATTGAAGAAAAGCAGAAAGGGATCTCAAGGATGAGAGAATACGTTTTGCCATGAATTTTGTCAAAATTGCGGCAAAGTGGCGGTTTTATGAATAATACATAAATAAATCACCAAACGTGTAAATACACACAGAAACCATAACACTGTTGTGGCGCCTTTTAAGGATTACCAGCCCTTACCCAATTATAATTATTAGTTTTATTATTACTGTTATCATCACTTATATATTTTTTTTACATTAGTTTTAATTCATTTATTTATTTAATTTAGTTATTTATTTGTCTATTTTGCTTGTTTTACTGTTATACTACTGTTCACACAGCAAAATGTCTGCCCAGAAAGGTTTTGTGCAGACTTTCTGTGGGCTGCAGATTCTGCCCCCCGCTAGGACTGTTCGGAAATACGCCATCTCCATGGACAACAATGCATTTCCAAGGGGATTCCTCAGAACAAAATGTACTTGTCAATTGTTTCTGCGGAGGCTGGGATCGGAATTTCCTCAACAGAATTTAGTGCTGCGAGCACGTTGCAGCAGAATCTCATTGAAAAGAATGGGAGTCTGCTGCCATGGAATTTCCAAGCGGAATATTTCTCCTGATTTCGCTCGCTATGTAAACATAGCCTCAGAAGAAAAAAACCCGTATTCGGTTTTGTGACCGGACCTAAAACCGTAGTATACAACGGTTTTAGGTCCGGTCAGGAAACCGCATAGGGGTCAAAAATGAGCCGACCGGAGTCACCGTTTGACTCCGGTCGGCTCATTAAAGGGGTACTCCGCACCCCTAGACATCTTATCCCCTATCCAAAGGATAGGGGAAAAGATGTCATAACGCTGGGGTCCCGCTGCTGGGGACCCCCGGGATCTCGGCTGCAGCAGCTACCTGTACGGCTTCCACCTCACACCGGCAACGCTGGAGGCTTCGGATCCCGACCACAATGGCGAACGTGCGTGACATCATGACTCCTCTCCTTGTGATGTCATGCCCCGCCCCCTCAATGCAAGTTTATGGGAAGGGGCGTGAAGGACCTCCCATAGACTTGCATTGAGGAGGCGGGGCGTGACGTCACACGGGGCAGAGTCATGATGTCACGCACGTTCGCCATTGTGGTCGGGATCCGAAGCCTCCAGCGTTGCTGGTGTGAGGTGGAAGCCGTACAGGTGGGTGCTGCAGCCGAGATCCCGGGGGTCCCCAGCAGCGGGACCGCGGCGATCTGACATCTTATCCCCTATCCTTTGGATAGGGGATAAGATGTCTAGGGGTGCGGAGTACCCCTTTAAATAAATGGATTTCAGCGCTGGTCCGGCTGGGGTACGGGAGCGCCCGGTTTGCCCCTCCCCCAGCCGGATCAGGCACTCGTTACATAAAAACGAGGTGTGAATGCAGCCTAAGTAATTTTTCTTCTAAATCTCCCCCATGGTGTTGAAAAGTTTTTCTTACTTTTTTGTTTATTTTTCTTTTAGTATGGTTTTATCACAATTTAGCTGCAATTTTGGCAAAAATGCAGTGGCGTTTGAAGATGCCAGGAAATCTTAAAAAAATAAATAAAAGAAAAACACAAGTGTATCACGGACGCAGATTTGCCCTTGTGTTATGGCTTCAAATCCTGAACCAACTGCAGGTCTAATGATTTAAAGGGCTAACATTGAGTTCCTGAACGCTGTGTGCGGGCTTCCGTCTTCATGCCCGCCCCCTCGTGACGTCACGGCCTGCCCCCTCAATGAAAGTCTATGGGAAGGGGATGCGACGGCACATGACGGGGTGTGACGTCACGAAGGGGCGGGCGTGAACACGGAAGTCCGCACACAGCGTTCAGGAACTCAGTGTTCCGGATGCTGGGGAGCGGAGTAACCCTTTAAACAGCAACATAGGGATAGAGCTGAGACTTGCAGCCACGATATGGCTGTAACATTGTGGCATTTGAAAAATGCTTAAAGGGGTACTTCGCCCCTAGACATCTTATCCCCTATCCAAAGGATAGGGGATAAGATGTCTGACCATTGGGGTCCCGCCACTGGGGACCCCCGCGATCTTGGCTATGGCACCCCAGACATCTGGTGCACGGAGCGAACTTCGCTCGTGACGTAACGGCCATGCCCCCTTAATGCAAGTCTATGGGAGGGGGTGTGACGGCCGTCACGCCCCCTCCCATAGACTTGCATTGAGGGGGCATAACCGTGACGTCACGAGCCTCCGATGCGGCACTCGATTCCCTAAACAAACGCCGGATGCAGCAGGGAGATCGCGGCGATCCCGAGCAGCGGGACCCCCGTGATTAGACATCTTATCCCCTATCCTTTGAATAAGGGGATAAGATGTCTAGGGGCGGAGTACCCCTTTAATTATTAGAATTTTTATTTTCAATTTCCAACTTAATTTTTCAAAAATTTCTCTTCCAAATCTCAAAAAAAAAATGTTTTTCTGTCTGACTGAACTTTAAATACTGATTGTAATTAATAGATTAATTGATGTTTTGCTTTTGTAATTTTAATTGCTATTATATTTTTAACTTCCTAGAAAAAAAAGAAATAAACATTATACTTCCAATGCCCAATCTTGTCTTAAAAATTGATACTTTTTTCAATTTACAAAAACGCCAATAATATTGTAACACAACGACCCTGTAAAACCTCCTGCGTCATCTCTATATATATATATATATATATTTTTTTTTTTTTTTCTTAACATATAAAATATCCAGGACAGGAAAGAAAAAGCCCTTGTTCGTTTTATACAAATCGGCTTTAGAAGAAATGAATAATTCCTATCGGCACAACGACATAAAATAGGGCGAAGATAAATGACATCATCGAGAGCGGTGACATCACTTATTGAGACGCATTATTCAAAGTTGTTAGAGGCGAGGATAGATACACCCTACCCCACTGATTGTACTAGACAGGGATCCATTACTAGGACGCCCCTCCCATATGTATGGAGCGGAATGGAGACCTTTGGGGTCCTGCAGATGCGCGACCCCCTGGCACTGCTGTAGGTAAGACCTGACAACCTACCTCAGTACCTTAGAATACCACCTTACACAACACTGTTCTGTCTTTGTTTCTGAGATAATTAGACCACGACACATGTTTTATTTTGCCAACGGCTGGAAATCCTCTTAATGAATAAAAATTCAATAGAGATTTTCCCAAAAAAATTTCCATTTGTTTTTGGAATTTTACTTTCACAGATTAATTAAAATAATCTGGTTCACCCCCTTCTCGTGCTGGTTTAACCCATTACAACCCTCATAGAAAAGTTGGACCATTGGGTTGTCTTGACCCCTCTGTTCCCCCATGGCCGTGCCTATGAAGATGATGAAGTATAGCGCCATCCTGACCCATTGCTCCCACTAAATGGGCCCCCATAATATCCACAGGGGCAACTTCAATCTGGTCTAGTTCAGAATAATATATCAAGATGAAACAACATTGAAGAGTCCAGAGGTCTAATATGGGTTCCTGTTTCTGCCGAAGACAGTTCGGACCTTCAGGTTCCATTGACTATGTGACCGCGTAGCACTTTAACTTATTTCCTTTGTACAGCGAAACATTGTTTCTTTTTGTTAAATGTTTCATGATCTCTTCTTTTTCGGTCTGACAGGATGTAAATTATGAACAGGGATAGAACATCAATAAAAAATACTGTGTGTGGCTTGAGGCAACAGTTCCAGACTCCTTAAAACGTAAAGGCGTAAACCACTCCGACCACCACGATGTTTCCAATGGTGGCAATAATGGCAATCCATAACAGTATAGCATCATTGGAGGACCGGGACGGCTCCTCGGGGGGGCTCTGGGCAGATGAGGCGGCGTGGACGTTGGCTGAGGAGTTGAATAAGGAATATTCTGTGCCAAAATCCTCGTTTGGAGAGTCCATAAAAGCTCCTCCCATGACAGGGAGCTGTGGGGGGGAAAAAAATCAGAAAGGTGATCAAAGACTTATACCTGATATTCTCAGAGTACAGAATAAAGTACATAACAGAAAGTATAATAATTCATGTAAAATAGAGAATAATGTTAGTAGTTATATTCTTGTACATAAGAGCAGTATTATAGTCGTTTTATTGTTATACAAGGAGCAGTATTATAGTAGTTATATTCTTGTACATAGGAGCAGTATTATAGTAGTTATATTCTTGTATATAGGAGCAGTATTATAGTAGTTATATTCTTGTATATAGGAGGCAGTATTATAGTAGTTATATTCTTGTATATAGGAGCAGTATTATAGTAGTTATATTCTTGTATATATGAGCAGTATTATAGTAGTTATATTTTTGTATATAGGAGCAGTATTATAGTAGTTATATTCTTGTACATAGGAGCAGTATTATAGTAGTTATATTCTTGTATATAGGAGCAGTATTATAGTAGTTATATTCTTGTATATAGGAGCAGTATTATAGTAGTTATATTCTTGTATATAGGAGCAGTATTATAGTAGTTATATTCTTGTATATAGGAGGCAGTATTATAGTAGTTATGTTCTTGTATATAGGAGGCAGTATTATAGTAGTTATATTTTTGTACATAGGAGCAGTATTATAGTAGTTATCTTCTTGTATATAAGAGGCAGTATTATAGTAGTTATATTTTTGTACATAGGAGCAGTATTATAGTAGTTATATTCTTGTACATAGGGAGCAGTATTATAGTAGTTATATTCTTGTATATATGAGCAGTATTATAGTAGTTATATTTTTGTATATAGGAGCAGTATTATAGTAGTTATATTCTTGTATATAGGAGCAGTATTATAGTAGTTATATTCTTGTATATAGGAGACAGTATTATAGTAGTTATATTCTTGTATATAGGAGCAGTATTATAGTAGTTATATTCTTGTATATAGGAGCAGTATTATAGTAGTTATATTCTTGTATATAGGGGCAGAATTATTATATTTTTTTACTGTACATAGGATGCAGTATTATGTTGCATAAAGGTGTATTCTGTGCTGATTTCTACGTGGAATTTTTAATGTGGTTTTTATCCATGTGAACATGACCTAATGTTGACGTTGATTTTGCATTATACTTTTGTATCTAATGGTGCTCAACCCATGAGATCTCCATAACCCCCACCTCCTTCCCCCCTGCAAACTTATTTTTTTTTTTTATTTTTTTTTATAGCAGCTTCATATGTAAATTACTTTAGGAGAAAACAAGGTTTTGGGGTCATGGATTTTGCTGTCATTTACATGATTTATTTTTGCTGTCAAAGGTTGGAAGCTGTTAGCAGAGAGATGAAATATTCATAGTATCTGGCGGTGAGGTGGATATTACCACATCAGACAGGAGCAGTAAACATTTCATGGCGCGGTAGAGAGATACACATTTTAATTTGTTTTTCAAAAACTCACATTCCACAAAAACAGAAACTTCTATTGATTTCTGGGAATTATTGACATACAGCCGAATCACGAACACACACCAGGTCATTTCCATTACAGATGTGTTTATCGTTTTAAAGAGGAACTATTGATAGAAATGTTATTATACTGTCCTCTTGTATAATAATACACAAGTAACAGTCCCCTCCATGTACAAGAATATAACTACTATAATACTGCCTCCTATATACAAGAATATAACTACTATAATACTGCTCCTATATACAAGAATATAACTACTATAATACTGCTCCTATATACAAGACTATAACTACTATAATACTGTCTCCTATATACAAGAATATAACTACTATAATACTGCTCCTATATACAAGAATATAACTACTATAATACTGCTCCTATATACAAGAATATAACTCCTATAATACTGCTCCTATATACAAGAATATAACTACTATAATACTGCCTCCTATATACAAGAATATAACTACTATAATACTGCCCCCTATGTACAAGAATATAACTACTATAATACTGCTCCTATATACAAGAATATAACTACTATAATACTGCTCCTATATACAAGAATATAACTACTATAATACTGCTCCTATATACAAGAATATAACTACTATAATACTGTTCCTATATACAAGAATATAACTACTATAATACTGCTCCTATATACAAGAATATAACTACTATAATACTGCCTCCTATATACAAGAATATAACTACTATAATACTGCCTCCTATATACAAGAATATAACTACTATAATACTGCTCCTATATACAAGAATATAACTACTATAATACTGCTCCTATATACAAGAATATGAATACTATAATACTGTCTCCTATATACAAGAATATAAATAGATGGCCCCAACTACAGTGTCGGACTCTTCTACAGTGCAAGGAATAGTAAAGTCTAACACAATAAACAAACACTGTACAGAAGTCAGGGAAGAATGTCAGGACATCATAGGGTAACAGGAATGAAGATAGATACAAAACACAGGGGATAAACAGACATACAGTTGAATAGTAATAAGACCATACAAATCTAAACCTAAAGGGCTTTCAGTACAAATAAAGAAAACAGAAGAATAGTTGGGTCACTTAGCCAAGGGTCAAAATACACACGATAGATCAGTGATGGCGAACCTTTTTGAGCCCGAGTGCCCAAATCGTAACGCTCGTTTCCCTCAAAGTGCAAGCACAGCAATTAAATCAGAATACTGAGGTTTAAGTTTAGAAAAAAACAACTTAGGTAGGCAGTATGTTCCCCCATATTAGGTGGCAGTCCCCCCACATTAGGTTGTAGTTCCCCCACATTAGTTAGGCAGTATGTTCCCCCACAGTAGGTAGGCAGAATAGTTCCCCCACATTAGGTAGGCAGTATGTTCCCCCACATTAGGTTGGCAGTATAGTTCCCCCACATTAGGTTGGCAGTATAGTTCCCCCACATTAGATTGCAGTTCCCCCACATTAGGTTGACAGTATGTTCCCCCAAATTAGGTTGTAGTTCCCCCACATTAGGTTGTAGTTCCCCCACATCAGGTTGCAGTTCCCCCCCATTAGGTTGCAGTTCCCCCACATTAGATTGCAGTTCCCCCACATTAGGTTGGCAGTATGTTCCCCCATATTAGGTTGTAGTTCCCCCAAATTAGGTTGTAGTTTCCCCACATTAGGTTGTAGTTCCCCCACATTAGGTAGGCAGTATAGTTCCCCCTCATTAGGCTGTAGTTCCCCCACATTAGGTAGGCAGTATAGTTCCCCCACATTAGGTTGTAGGTCCCCCACATTAGGTTGCCCAGCGCGCGTCCGCCTCCTCGATGCTACACTCCTCCATTCCAATGGACGCACAGGATGTCAGTGACGTCCCTGCGTGCGCTACCGCAGAAAGGTAACCAGGACATCCTTGTGTCCCGAAAAGATCTTTCAGGACACAGGGATGTCCTGGTTTGCACCGCCTGGCAAACTATGGCTGCGTGCCCACAGAGGGGGCTCAGCGTGCCACCTGTGGCACGCGTGCCATAGGTTCGCCATCACTGCAATAGATCAAGCAAGAAGCAATTAAGGAGCTAGTGCGTAAAGAACTCAAACACAGAGTATATGTATCCCACCTGAGAAGGCATGGACGCTGAGGACAGAAGTCATTGGCCCATCTGCTGAGCCTCCTGATTGGCCTGGGCCCTGCTGTGACAAAGCAGGATACATCAGCCAAACTCAAAAGAAATTAACCTTCTGACAGGACCAGATCCACTCAAAAGAAAAATACTGCCTACTATGATACTGCCTCCTTTTTACCATAATATAACTACTATAATACTGTTTCCTATGTGCAGGAATATAACTACTATAATACTGCCCCTATATACAACTATACTAACACTGCATCCTTTGTACCAGAATATACAGTTACATTCTTATGCATATGAGGCAGTATTCTAGTAGTTATATTCTTGTACATAGGAGGCAGTATTAAAGAAAATGTATTCTAGTACACAGGAGGCAGTATTAAAGTGGTAATATTCTTACACATAGGGGGCAGTATTATTGTAGTTATATTCTTCTGCATAGGAGCAGTAATATAGTAGTTATATTCTTGTATATAGAGGCAGTATTATAGTAGTTATATTCTTGTATATAGGAGACAGTATTATAGTAGTTATATTCTTGTATGTAAGGAGCAGTATTATAGTAGTTATATTATTGTACATAGGAGACTGTATTATAGTAGTTATAGTTTTGTAAATAGGAGCATCATTATAGTAGTTATATTCTTACACAAAGGAGCAGTATTATAGTAGTTATGTTCTTGTATATAGGAGCAGTATTATAGTAGTTATGTTCTTGTATATAGGAGCAGTATTATAGTAGTTATATTCTTGTATATAGGAGCAGTATTATAGTAGTTATATTCTTGTATATAGGAGCAGTATTATAGTAGTTATATTCTTGTATATAGGAGCAGTATTATAGTTATTATATTCTTGTATATAGGAGCAGTATTATGGTAGTTGTATTCTTGTATATAGGAGCAGTATTATAGTAGTTATATTCTTGTACATAGGAGGCAGTATTATAGTAGTTATATTATTGTATATAGGAGCAGTATTATAGTAGTTATATTCTTGTACACAAGGAGCAGTATTATAGTAGTTATATTCTTGTATATAGGAGCAGTATTATAGTAGTTATATTCTTGTATATAGGAGGTAGTATTATAGTAGTTATAGTTATATTCTTGTACGTAGGAGGCAGTATTATAGTAGTTATATTCTTGCATATAGGAGGCAGTATTATAGTAGTTATATTCTTGTATCTAAAAGCAGTATTATAGTAGTTATATTCTTGTATCTAAAAGCAGTATTATAGTAGTTATATTCTTGTATATAGGAGGCAGCATGCCCAGACAGCCAACGGCTGTCCGGGCATGCTGGGCGTTGTAGTTTCGCAACAGCTAGAGGTGCACAGAGTGGCGATACTAGTGTATAGGATTGTCTGTAATATCATATATACCCCACTATATACCCCAGAATATTTACTGCACCTCATTTTGCAGCGCCCTATTCAACAATGCATTTACACAGGGGAAACCACATCGTCTGCCTCTCGCTTTGCCTTTCCCAGACAGACATAATACTCATAAATCTTTTCCATCAGTAAAGTACAATAATAACCGAGTCTCATCTCCCCTCCTCTGTAATTAGTCTGGCTTATTTTTAATGTAACTAGAACACTCCAGCTGGAGTCATACATCCCCATTACACCGTGAAATAATGCCGCCTGGTACCTGATCCTTTGTGCTGCTCTCTATTAGTCTGATTGAAGCCAGGGCTGGTATTATGTGGGGGGGAGGGGGGGACAAGGTTTCTGATTCTATCATTTAGATTTTTTTATTTTCAGCGCAGGGTGTTCTCTTCCTTTTTGCGCCCCAGATTTTAAGATGAATAAAAAAAAACAATCTAAAGAGAACAGGATACAATAAAACATATTCATTCACACAATAGGTACATAGACTAAACATTAAGATGAAAAGGAGAGAAGTAAAACCTGTCAGAATAAACCAAAGACTTGTATGTTTGTGTGCTTTGTACTTTTGCTATATTCTGTCTCCAGATACCAAATAATATAACTACCATAATTCTGTACCCTATGTACAAGAATACAACTACTATAATACTGCTCCTATGTACAAGAATATAACTACTATAATACTGCTCCTATATACAAGAATATAACTACTATAATACTGCTCCTTTATACAAGAATATAACTACTATAATACTGCTCCTATATACAAGAATATAACTACTATAATACCGCTCCTATATACAAGAATATAACTACTATAATACTGCTCATGTATACAAGAATATAACTACTATAATACTGCTCCTATATACAAGAATATAACTACTATAATACTGCTCATGTATACAAGAATATAACTACTATAATACTGCCCCCTATATACAAGAATATAACTACTATAATACTGCTCCTATATACAACAATATAACTACTATAATACCGCTCCTATATACAAGAATATAACTACTATAATACCGCTCCTATATACAAGAATATAACTTCTATAATACTGCTCCTTTATACAAGAATATAACTACTATAACACTGCTCCTATATACAACAATATAACTACTATAATACCGCTCCTATATACAACAATATAACTACTATAATACCGCTCCTATATACAACAATATAACTTCTATAATACTGCTCCTGTATACAAGAATATAACTACTATAATACTGCCCCCTATATACAAGAATATAACTACTATAATACTGCTCCTATATACAAGAATATAACTACTATAATACTGCTCCTATATACAAGAATATAACTACTATAATACTGCCCCTATATACAAGAATATAACTACTATAACACTACTCCTATATACAACAATATAACTACTATAATACCGCTCCTATATACAACAATATAACTACTATAATACCGCTCCTATATACAACAATATAACTTCTATAATACTGCTCCTGTATACAAGAATATAACTACTATAATACTGCCCCTATATACAAGAATATAACTACTATAATACTGCCCCTATATACAAGAATATAACTACTATAATACTGCTCCTATATACAAGAATATAACTACTATAATACTGCCCCTATATACAAGAATATAACTACTTTAATACTGCTTCTATATACAAGAATATATCTACTATAATACTGCCTCCTATATACAAGAATATAACTACTATAATACTGCTCCTATATACAAGAATATAACTACTATAATACTGTTCCTATATACAAGAATATAACTACTATAATACTGTTCCTATATACAAGAATATAACTACTATAATACTGCTCCTATACACAAGAATATAACTACTATAATACTGCTCCTATATACAAGAATATAACTACTATAATACTGCCCCTATATACAAGAATATAACTACTTTAATACTGCTTCTATATACAAGAATATATCTACTATAATACTGCCTCCTATATACAAGAATATAACTACTATAATACTGCCTCCTATATACAAGAATATAACTACTATAATACTGCTCCTATATACAAGAATATAACTACTATAATACTGCTCCTATATACAAGAATATAACTACTATAATACTGCTCCTATATACAAGAATATAACTACTATAATACTGCTCCTATATATACAAGAATATAACTACTATAATACTGCTCCTATATACAAGAATATATCTACTATAATACTGCTCCTATATACAAGAATATAACTACTATAATACTGTTCCTATATACAAGAATATTTATGTACAGGAATGTTTCTATTACAATGTTTTCTGTATTCTGTATGTGGGGATCTGGTGGCAGAATGTGATTTCAGAGGTTGTGTGAGCGAGAACCTTGTGAATTATGTATTCGGGCTCAGAGGATCTTTTCACATCCCATTACATCAGGTTCGGAGTCTCTGGTATTTTAATGAGGAGGAGAACGTGGAATCTGATTTAATAAAACAGATGGTTGAGTTTTCAGCTGAAGCCGAACTGATCTGCTCATTGGTTGGACGGGCTAGACCCAAACAACTATTGGGCTTTCCTCCGTCTGTCTGTGCCATATATCGGGACACTTCCCATGGTTACGGGTACATTTCCAATAAACTCTATTTTTGCTATATTTGTTTTCCTTATTACCCAGAATTCAACTTCCTGGCTTAAAATTTCTTAGAGAAAAAAAAAATTGGAATAAATTAGTAACAATTTGTAATGGCAGTTATGCAAATTGCGTAACTTCTCCATTTTGGCTGCTCTTCGCTATTTCAACCACCTCTGGCAACCTGGGAATTACGAGTTGGGACCTCAAATTTACAGGGGGTACTCTGCTGAAAACATCTTATCCCCTATCTTTAGCATGTCTAATCGCAGGGCACCCCTGATCTCCGGCGGGGCACCCCTGTCATTCGGTGCACAGAGCTAACTCTGCTCCGTGCCCGATGACCGGCGAACCCGGCTGCCACGCCCCCTCCCATAGACATGAATGGAGGGGGCTTGGCGTGATGTCACGAATGTGGAGGCACCAAGCTTCCATGTTCCGGGCGCTGACACTGCCGGTTCGGGGATCGTGAGGGTCCCAATCGGCAGGACCGCTGCAATTAGACATCTTATCCCCTATCCAAAGGAGCCTGACACACAAGTTATAAATATAAAGATTGAATTCCTGTGTCATGCTCCGCCCCCTCAATTTTAATCAGTCTTCCTCAGTGAATAGTATCAGAGGGCACTTGTGGGAATCTCTTAGCTTGGTGGTCTTCAAACTGTGAACCTCCAGCTGTTGCAAAACTACAACTCCCAGAATGCCCGGACAGCCATTGTGAACCTCCAGCTGTTGCAAGACTACAACTCCCAGCATGCCCGGACAGCCATTATGAACCCCCCAGCTGTTGCAAAGCTACAACTCCCAGAATGCCCGTCAGCCATTGTGAACCTCCAGCTGTTGCAAGACTACAACTCCCAGCATGCCCATCAGCCACTGTGAACCTCCAGCTGTTGTAAAACTACAACTCCCAGCATGCCCTGACAGCCATTGTGAACCTCCAGCTGTTGCAAGACTACAAATCCCAGCATGCCCGGACAGCCATTATGAACCCCCGAGCTGTTGCAAAGCTACAACTCCAAGCATGCCCGTCAGTCATTGTGAACCTCCAGCTGTTGTAAAACTACAACTCCCACAATGCCCGTACAGCCATTGGGAACCGCCAGCTGTTGCAAGATTACAACTCCCACCATGCCCGTCAGCCATTGTGAAAAGCCAGCTGTTGCAAGACTACAACTCCCAGCATGCCCGTCAGCCATTGTGAACCTCCAGCTGTTGCAAAACTACAACTCCCAGAATGCTCGGACAGCTATTGTGAACCTCCAGCTGTTGCAAGACTACAACTCCCAGAATGCCCAGACAGCCATTGTGAACCCCCAGCTGTTGCAAAACTACAACTCCCAGAATGCCTGGACAGCCATTGTGAACCTCCAGTTGTTGCAGGACTACAACGCCCAGAATGCCCGGACAGTCATTGTGAACTTCCAGCTGTTGTAAAACTACTACTCCCAGCATGCCCGATAGCTATTGTGAACCTCCACCTGTTGCAAAACTAAAACTCCCAGCATGCCCGGACAGCCAACGGCTGTCCGGGCATGCTGGGAGTTGTAGTTTTGCAACAAAGGGAGGTCCACAGTTTGGAAATCACTGTCTTAGCTAATATGCCTTTTGGATGTTTCCATTCATTGACAGCAAACAGAGATCTTAAAATTGTTGAATTATGGAAATCATGAAACCCCCAACAACTAGCTCTTCTCCTTTCTCGTAATTTCGTGCGCTGTTCATTTAGTCGAGTGATAAAGAACTGACAGCGTGAATTGCCTTCAGTGTCGTCGTCCCCCCTCTCGCTCCGGCCCCCTAATGTGATGCATATAGAGAAAGACACCAAATGGCTCGGCATCCGGAGAGGTTGTAAATTAGTGACGATGATGGAACGGAATATAAAGGACATTTTCCCTGAGTGGAATTTTTATTTACCAGCCTCCTTCCTACGTAGGGTTAATGGCGAATCTTATTTGTTACAGCATCTACGGTAAATGGCCTTTACGTCCTCCAATGTGGAAATAAATTCTGATGAAGGACAAACGGCGTCATGCGCGGCTCCGCAATCTGGTGTCATAGTACCAAGAACTAGTCGCTTTGAGTATTTTATAGTGCAACTCTACATCAGATTTGTTCTATATAGGCATTGTGCACATCAGGGGGCCACATGATAAAAAATTGTCTGCCTTTAAATACCTCTAGGGGGAGCTCATTGCATACAGATGTATACAGTTTCCATTGTTTCTTTCTTAAAGGGGTACTCTGCTGGAAAACATTTTTTTTTTTTAATCAACTGGTGCCAGAAAGTTAAACAGATTTGTAAATGACTTGTATTAAAAAATCCTTATCCTTCCAGTACTTATCAGCTGCTGTATGCTCGAGAGGAAGTTGTGTAGTTCTTTCCAGTCTGATCACAGTGCTCTCTGCTGACACCTCTGTCCATGTCAGGAACTATTCAGAGCAGGATAGGTTTGCTATGGGGATTTGCTTCTTCTCTGGACAGTTCCTAAAATGGTCAGAGGTGTCAGCAGAGAGCACTTTGGTCAGACAGAAAAGAAGTTCAGAAGTTCTGGAGCATACAGAAGCTGATAAGTACTGGAAGGATTAAGACTTTTAAATAGAAGTAATTTACAAATCTGTTCAACTTTCTGGCACCAGTTGATAAAAAAATTTTTTCCCAGCGGAGTACCTCTTTAAGGTCTTTGGTGACAGGGGCGTCACTAGAGGGGGGGCTAATGGGGCCAAAGCCCCAGGTCTGACACTCATTGCCCAAATCTGACTAGCCGCCGTCACGCCTCCTAATACTGGTGGGTCATTCGTGAACAAGTTGTGTATTGTGGATCGTGTACACGAATGATGGGAGCCGCCTCTCATAACAAAATAAAGTGACTCTATTTTGCGCTTACGCCGTGCAGTTTACTGCAATGAAGGTCGCACGTAATTGGTGGCGCTGTCCTGTTGGGGGTGAATACAGTATTCAGTGACCAGTGTTAATCACCCAAGAGCCCGTCTGACCTGACATCACATGTTATTACAATGAAGGAAGGGGAGAGAAAGAGAAACGGTCAGCAGAAGAGCAAGTGTTTCAAAATCGTCCGCTGAGCGTGAAATAGGAATCTATAGCTCCGCCCACAGGCGCCTCCAAACCTGCAGGAATCCTGATGGTTGATTGGGGGTTAAGCCTTCAGTGCCTGCATTATTTCTGGCCACAAGGGGTGTTTGTGAGGGTGTGGCTATGGGTGTGGTTAGGGGGTGTGGCTGGGTCATTACGCTGTAGCCCCAGGTCTTTTGGGGACGTTGCAACGCCACTGCTCATGGATCACCAATTCAAGCTTCTGGAGGTTGACTTTAAAAAGGTGTTACAATATATTGACTACCAACATGCAGTTTTCAAGATCTCTGCTTGCCGTCAATGAATATAAACATTCCTGTTTGTATACAAAGGCTAAAGGTCCTGACTAGTATATAGGAGTTCTGTCTGGTAGCAAGCCATGCACCAATGTGAGCAGCTGACTGCAAACCTACACAGCTCCCATTAAACTCAATGCTAAATCTGTATACAGAAAACTCAAAAGCTCCCCCTAGTGGTGGCTGTGGACATCATTTAACCATTTCCCTTTTTAGCTCTGTGTCTCTTTAATTGTTTACCAGGTCATACTTTTAGTATTAATGTGAGAAAATGAAAAATTACAAAACAGAACAGGATTCTGTCTCAAACCGTAAACCCATATCTTGCGAATCAAAGCTGTGGTGAGATTATAACGCCATGAACATAACGCGTTTCAAGGCTTTAACTACCTCTTCTTCAGATGAAAATTGATAATGAAGTAACAGGGATACAAACGTTTAAACCAGCAAAAAGGCGCCAAACGGAACATGTGATGTGGCTATTGTGAGTAATGACCGAATAGAACATATAAGTGCACGTAAACCTTTACTTAACACCTATTGACGTAAACATAGAAGCATAAAATGTGTCGGCAGATTGGAACCATTTGGCTCATCTAGTCTGCCCAATATTCTGAATACCATCAATAGTCCTTGTTCCTATCTTATATGAAGGATAGCCTTATGCCCATCTCTATCTTATATGAAGGATAGCTTTATGCCTATCTCTATCTTATATGAAGGATAGCCTCATACCTATCCCTATCTTATATGAAGGATAGCCTTATGCCTATCCCTTTCTTATATGAATGATAGCCTTATGCCTATCTCTATCTTATATGAAGGATAGCCTTATGCCTATCTCTATCTTATATGAAGGATAGCCTTATGCCTATCTCTATCTTATATGAAGGATAGCCTTATGCCTATCTCTATCTTATATGAAGGATAGCCTTATGCCTATCTCTATCTTATATGAAGGGTAGCGTTATGCCTATCCCTATCTTATATGAAGGATAGCCTTATGCCTATCTATATCTTATATGAAGGATAGCCTTATGCCTATCCCTATCTTATATGAAGGATAGCCTTATGCCTATCCCTATCTTATATGAAGGATAGCCTTATGCCTATCTCTATCTTATATGAAGGATAGCCTTATGCCTATCCCTATCTTATATGAAGGATAGCCTTATGCCTATCTCTATCTTATATGAAGGATAGCCTTATGCCTATCCCATGCATGCCTAAACTCCTTCACTGTATTTGCAGAGACCACTTCTGCAGGAAGGCTATTCCATGCATCCACTACTCTCTCAGTAAAGTAATACTTCCTGATATTACTGCAGAAACCTTTCCCCTCTAATATAACCCCATGTCCTCTATATATAACACTATGTCCTCTATATATAACACTATGTCCTCTATATATATATAACCCCATGTCCTCTATATATAACACTATGTCCTCTATATATAACACTATGTCCTCTATATATAACACTATATAGCACTTCCCTCTCTACTGCTAATACCTCTCCCTATACACCCAATATTCTGCTAGCCTTTTCAGCTGCTTTATGACATTGTCTGCCTACCTTTAAGTCTTCTGAAATAATGACCCTTAATCTGTTTCCTCAGATACTGAGGTTAGGACTGTATCACTTTTTTTTACGCCCACGGTGCATTTTCCATTTGGCGGATCCCAGTCCTGATACAAATCTTTGAGTCATTAGCCATTAAAAAAAAAAAAAAAAAATTATAAAAAAGAGGAAGAGTGGTGCAGTTGCCCATAGCAACCAATTAGATTGTTTTTTTTTTCATTTCTCAGAGGCCTCATTAAAAATGAAAGAAGCGATTTGATTGGTTTCTATGGGCAACTGCACCGCTCTTCCTCTACACAGGTTTTATTAAATTTCGCCCCATGACCTTCCCATTGAGACTTTCTCTAATATCACTAATAAAGATATTACACAAAATGTGTCCCAGTACAGATCCTTGGGGTCCCCACTGGTCACAAGACCTCGCTCTAAATATTCTCCATTGACTACAACCCTCTGTTGTTCCTCAGCCATTGCCTAATCCACTCAACAATATGGGCGTCCAAGCTCAATGACTGCTCTAAAGTGGAATGAGCCGGAGCCAGTCCCTACTGGTGCGGATACCGGGGGTTCTTATCGGCATTACTAATACAGTATTTCTCTACTGGGCATCTATTAGTTATAGAGAAATATCTTATTTAAATAAATTGGGTTACTATTTCAAGAATTTGCTGTATATAGAAATTGTTCTATACAAACCTACTGTAAATAAAACCGTAGATTAGAAAAAACAGGTGTTTATTAAATCCGCCTATTAGCGATAGATATAAAACATAGGGGGAAAATATTTGGTACATATTTGGTATTGCCGCATGCAGAAATGTCCAAACTATTAAAAAATATAATATTAATAAAACCGCATGGTGAACTGCGTAAACATAAAAGAAATGCCAAATGTCAGAATTGCTGATTTTTAGTCACTTCATATATCAGAAAAAAAGTTTATAAAAAGTTATCAAAAAGTCAAAACTCAAATGTTACCAATAAATACTACGGATCACAGTGCAAAAGTAATGAGCCCTAGGGTCAGAATAGGACAATTATAAAAAAAATATATATACATTTACATAAATTGGGTATCCGTGAAATCATATTGAGGGACATTTATCAATGTTTGCTTCTGTATTCTTTTTTTCAGTAATTTTTTCCTTACTTTTTTTTTGCTTATGTGCGACGTATTTATCAACTGGTTTCAGCCTGTTGATAATTTTCTTTCACGTAAGCAATTTTTCCTTTTTTACTTTGGTAGTAGCTTTTTCTGCTCCATGTTTGAGCTGGAGTAAATTTAGTCAATTTTTAACGCTGTTGCGACTTTTTTTTGCGCAGTTGCGACTGTCGCAGTTAATAAATACCTGACTACCCGTAGTCCATTTTAAAATTATTACTACATAGTACATTTTAGGAAAACTTGCTTTTCTCGCTTTCCAGTCAAAATGTCGCACGAAAAATCGTGTAGTCGCAGTTGCGACAATTTTGCGACAATTATAGTAAAGAAAACCTGACTAAACCCGTTGATAAATGTCCATAATTGACCCCAAAATACAGATAAAGTTTTATACCATAAAGTGCACAGTATAAAAACATAACCCCCCCGACAAAAAAAAAATAAAGTTGTTCAATTGGCCTTTTTATTTTTTATTTTGTCCCTCAAATATTTTTTTTATCTTTTTGCCATAGATTTTGTGGTAAAATGAGTGATGTCTTTGCAAAAGTAAAATTGCTTCCGCATAAAACAATCCCTCATGTGGGTCTCTAGGGGGGAAAATGTAAAGCGTTATGGATATTAGAAGGCGAGGAGGGAAAAAAATGAACATGCAAAAGTGAAAAATGGCTTCGTCCTTAAAAGGGTACTCCCCCGGAAAGCATTTTTTTTTTTTAAATCAACTGGTGCCAATAAGTTAAAAAGATTTGTAAATTACTTCTATTTAAAAATATTAATCCTTCCAGTACTTATCAGCTGCAGTATGCTCCAGAGGAAGTTGTGTAGTTCTTTCCAGTCTGATCACAGTGCTTTCTGTCTGACCACAAGTTCTCTCTACTGACACCTCTGTCCATTTTTAGCAACTGTCCATCGCAGGATTTGCTCCCACTCTGGACAGTTCCTAAAATGGACAGAGGTGTCAGCAGAGAGCACTTGCGTTCAGACAGAAAGTAAATTCAAAAAGAAAGGAACTTCCTCTGGAGCATACAGCCGCTGATAAGTACTGGAAGGATTAAGATTTTTAATTAGAAGTAATTTACCAATCTGTTTAACTTACTGGCACCAGTTGATTAAAAAAAAAATGTTTTCCAGGGGAGTACCCCTTTAAAGGGGTACTCCGCCGCTAGACATCTTATGCCCTATCCAAAGGATAGGGAATAATCCCCGCAATCAGACATCTTAACCCCTATACTTTGCATCAGGGATAAGATGTCTAGCGGCGGAGTTCCCCTTTAAAGGGGTACTCAGCCCCTAGACATCTTATCCCCTATCCAAAGGATAGGGGATAAGATGTCAGATCGCCGAGGTCTGCTGCTGGGGACCCCGGGGATCGCTGCTGCAGCACCCCGCTATCATTACTGTGTAGAGCGAGATCGCTCTGCACGTAATGACGGGCAATACAGGGGCCGGAGCATCGTTACGTCACTGCTCCAGCCCTCGTGACGTCACAGCCCGCCCCCGTCAATACAAGTCTATGGGAGGGGGCGTGGCGGTCGTCACGCCCCCTGCCATAGACTTGCATTAAGGGGACGGGCCGTGGTGTCATGAGGGGCGGAGCCATGACGTCACGCTGCTCCGGCCCCTGTATCGCCCGTCATTACGCACATAGCGAACTCGCTCTGTGCAGTAATGATGGCGGGGTGCCGCAGCGGCGATCCCAGGGGTCCCCAGCAGCGGGACCATGACGATCTAACCTCTTATCTCCTATCCTTTGGATAGGGGATAAGATGCCAGGGGCGGAGTACCCCTTTAAGGGGTTAATATCGGATTGTGCAAGCGCATGTCCCAAGGTTTATTTCCCGTCTCTCTAATCTTGTACGGAGAGGCGCAGAGCTGGTAATAAAATAAAAATCGAAGGCTCCGGAGTTATGTGTTATTTTTCCTTTCTAGTTTTTCCGATCGTACGGATCCCCGGTGCTCTATTATACGCTGCACAGATTATCTCTTGTGGATATCCATTTTCTTGGAATCTTTTTTAAGTAATTTTACTTTGTACTAAATAATCTGATGTCTTTGTACAATTACGCCTTAGGGCTCGTTCACATCTGCATTGGAGCTGTGATCAGGGAGCGCCGTTCGCAGATTCTGTCGAAATAGCAGGACATGGGCAGACAAAAGAAATACTGCAAGCAGTTCTTTTTTTTTCTGGGCTTAAAGGGGTTATCCAGGAAATTTTTTTTAATATATCAACTGGCTCCAGAAAAGTAAACAGATTTGTAAATTACCTCCATTAAAAAAATCTTAATCCTTTCGGTACTTATGAGCTGCTGAAGTTGAGTTCATCTTTTCTGTCTAAGTGCTCTCTGATGACACCTGTCTCGGGAACTGTGCAGAGTAGAAGCAAATCCCCATAGCAAACCTCTTCTACTCTGTGCAGTTCCTGAGACAAGCAGAGATGTCAGCAGAGAGCACTGTTGCCAGACAGAAAAGAACAACTCAACTTCAGCAGATGATAATTATTGGAAGGATTAAGATTTTTTAATAGAAGTAATTTACAAATCTGTCTAACTTTCTGGAGCCAGTTTATATATATTCACAAAAAATATTTTTTTCCTGGTTAACCCCTTTAAATGGGTGCTGCCAGATTCAAGAACTTTTTATATGTAGTACATCTTGGCAAAACATTAAAGAGGTATTCCAGGAAAAAACTTTCTTTTATATATATCAACTGGCTCCAGAAAGTTAAACAGATTTGTAAATTACTTCTATTAAAAAATCTTGATCCTTCCAATAATTATCCAATAAAAATCTTAATCCTTTCAGTACTTATGACCTTCTGAAGTTAAGGTTGTTCTTTTCTGTCTAAATCCTCTCTGATGACACCTGTCTCGGGAAACGCCCAGTTTAGAAGAGGTTTGCTATGGGGATTTGCTTCTAAACTGGGCTGTTCCCGAGACACGTGTCATCAGAGAGCACTTAGACAGAAAAGTACAACCTTAACTTCAGAAGCTCAAAAGTACTGAAAGGATTAAGATTTTTTAATAGAAGTAATTTACAAATCTGTTTAACTTTCTGGAGCCAGTTGATATATATATAAAAAAGTTTTTTCCTGGATAAACCTCTTTAACCTTTTTAACATTCTGTATAAAATATATTGTTTCCTTTTTTATAGAAATAATGGCTTATAAAAAAAAGACCACTAGGGGTCCCCATACCATCCAGAACATAATCCTGTCCGGATACAGCATCATCTTTGTCCCAGCTGAAAAATAGGCCGGGATAAAGTCCAGGAAGTGAGGGTGGGACTAGCACTCCTCTGTGCTCACTCCTGTCCTATCAGACTGCAGCATGAAAACAGAGAGGAGGGGGTTACAGAGCAGCATGCAGTGATTGGATGACGAGACCCGGCACAGCACAGCAGACTCAGGGATGAAGTAAATGCATAGTGAGTGAGGGTGGACTTAGTGCTTGTCTCGGACACACCCTCTTCCTGAGCAGTGGATATCAGAATGAGTGAGCAGCAGAACAGGTATTTGTGAGACATAAAAAAAGACATGTAAAGCATCTGCATGACTGAGTAACATATAGAAGCTGTATTTTTTTTTTATATAACAGGTACGGTTTAATACCAAGTGATCAGCTCAGGAGCGTCTATCAGTGTTTCGGTTGTCTTGCTACTTTCGCCAAGATTGGGTTTAAATCTGGGAGTTGTAGTTTTGCAACATCTGGAGGGCCACAGTTTAGAGACCACTGCTTTAATCTAAAACAATTTCCTATAGTGTCGTTTTATGCCTTGCACCCCCCTTCCCCGGGGGTATCTAGAAGTCTATTTATATGGTATATAAGGGACATATGTTGGCTTCCTCTCTAAGAATGGCGACACACATGAAATATTCACGGCATGTTAGTCGCTCGTGACGTCCATTAAACATCAGCTCCATCTGGCAGCGGATTTTTTTGCGCGGCAACACAATACCGCCATATCTGATGACCTGCCGGCCGGCATCACTGTTCGTCAAACTCAACTTGTCGCCGGCGTTTTGCTTCACTTAAAGGGGCTGTCCATTCGTGTTTCCTTTACATTAAGCAACGACCTCTCCCCTTGACTTGTAGTTTAGTCATTGACCCCCCCCCCCCCTTCCGCCAATTCTTCCCATGGGATCCAGGCTGCTGACAAGAAGTGACCCCCCCCCCCAACCCGAACAGATGTGCGCGGCTGGAGGCCATGTAGTGTGCAGAACATAGAAAGCCCTGTGTCATGTATCGGGACATTCACGGCAAAGATCATGTGATGGCTATGGCAGATTGAGCCCATACATGGCTATTGCTAAGACTCTGCAAACACTGCTGCAGTGTTTTCCAAACAGCGTGTCTCCAGCTGCTGCAAAACTACAACTCTCAGCATGCCCGGACAGCCGTTGGCTGTCCGGGCATGCTGGGATTTGTAGTTTTGCAAAAGCAGGAGACACGCTGTTTGGAAAACACTGCAGCAGTGTTTGCAGAGTCTTAGCAATAGCCAGTATTTGCAGAGTCTTAGCAATAGCCATGTAGTTCCCCTACTCTCCCCATAAGTTGCAAAACTACAACTAGTTTTTCAACATCTGGAGGGCCACAGTTTGAGACCACTGCTCTAGAGACGCATGAACATTCTGCTACATGCGTACACTACAAAATAGTATAATTAGTTATATTCTTGTCTATAGGAGCAGTATTATAGTAGTTATATTCTTGTATACAGGAGCAGTATTATAGTAGATATATTCTTGTATATAGGAGCAGTATTGCAGTAGTTATATTCTTGTATATAGGGGCAGTATTATAGTAGTTATATTCTTGTATATAGGAGGCAGTATTATAGTAGTTATATTCTTGTATATAGGGGGCATTATTATAGTAGTTATATTCTTGTATATAGGAGCAGTATTATAGTAGTTATATTCTTGTATATAGGGGGCAGTATTATAGTAGTTATATTCTTGTATATAGGAGCAGTATTATAGTAGTTATATTCTTGTATATAGGAGCAGTATTATAGTAGTTATATTCTTGTATATAGGAGCAGTATTATAGTAGTTATATTCTTGTATATAGGAACAGTATTATAATAGTTATATTCTTGTATATAGGAGGCAGTATTATAGTAGTTATATTCTTGTATATAGGAGCAGTGTAATAGTAATTATATTCTTGTACATAGGAGCAGTATTATAGTAGTTATATTCTTGTATATAGGAGCAGTATTATAGTAGTTATATTCTTGTACATAGGAGCAGTATTATACTAGTTATATTCTTGTATATAGGAGCAGTATTATAGTAGTTATATTCTTTTATATAGGAACAGTATTATAATAGTTATATTCTTGTATATAGGAGGCAGTATTATAGTAGTTATATTCTTGTATGTAGGAGCAGTATTATAGTAGTTATATTCTTGTATATAGGAGCAGTATAATAGTAGTTATATTCTTGTACATAGGAGCAGTATTATAGTAGTTATATTCTTGTATATAGGAGCAGTATTATAGTAGTTATATTCTTGTATATAGGAGCAGTATTATAGTAGTTATATTCTTGTATATAGGAGCAGTATTATAGTAGTTATATTCTTGTATATAGGAGCAGTATTATAGTAGTTATATTCTTGTGTTTAGGAGCAGTATTATAGTAGTTATATTCTTGTATATAGGAGGCAGTATTATAGTAGTTATATTCTTGTATATAGGAGCAGTATTATAGTAGTTATATTCTTGTATATAGGAGCAGTATTATAGTAGTTATATTCTTGTATATAGGAGCAGTATTATAATAGTTATATTATTGTATATAGGTGACAGTATTATAGTAGTTATATTCTTGTATATAGGAGTAGTATTATAGTAGTTATATTCTTGTATGTAGGAGCAGTATTATAGTAGTTATATTGTATATAGGAGCAGTATTATAGTAGTTATATTCTTGTATATAGCAGCAGTATTATAGTAGTTATATTCTTGTCTATAGGAGCAGTATTATAGTAGTTATATTCTTGTATATAGGAGGCAGTATTATAGTAGTTATATTCTTGTATATATAGGAGCAGTATTATAGTAGTCATATTCTTGTATATAGGAGCAGTATTATAGTAGTTATATTCTTGTATATAGGAGCAGTATTATAGTAGTTATATTCTTGTATATAGGAGCAGTATTATAATAGTTATATTATTGTATATAGGTGACAGTATTATAGTAGTTATATTCTTGTATATAGGAGTAGTATTATAGTAGTTATATTCTTGTATGTAGGAGCAGTATTATAGTAGTTATATTATTGTATATAGGTGACAGTATTATAGTAGTTATATTCTTGTGTATAGGAGCAGCATTATAGTAGTTATATTCTTGTATATAGGAGCAGTATTATAGTAGTTATATTCTTGTATATAGGAGCAGTATTATAGTAGTCATATTCTTGTATATAGGAGCAGTATTATAGTATTTATATTCTTGTATATAGGAGACAGGATTAAGGGCGCCACTGCCCAAAACACATAAGCGACTAAGCTTTGCCTTTTTGTATGTATTTATTCCTCCAATAAAAATTTATTTTGTGGTCATGGACCGATCAAAATATCTCAATGAGGTCAATTGACAACTAAGCGACTCTGCTACTTACTGTGAATTAAAAACAGATCCTAGATGCAAAATTGAAAGACGTATTCAAAAATGTCTACAGACTGCTTTGGATAGAGAATTGATCGACTACCTTACTGTGTCGCATGCTACCACCTCTTTTTTTATATATACTGTACTGCCCAAAATTCATAAATGCTTACATGACTCCCCCGGACGACCTATTGTCTCTGGGAGGGAATCCATAACCAGTCATATCTCAATCTTTTTAGACCAATTGTTGAGAAGTTATGCCACTTCCACTTATTCATTTATTTGCGACACAGCGACACACAATCCTAGCTTCACTTGACGTAACATCACTGTACACCTCCATCCCCCATGATTGAGGGATGAGGCAGTACACAAGGCTATCTCTCCGTGACTTTACTGCAGATCAGGGTCGATTTATTCTTTCTCTACTTAAACTGGAACTTAATAATAATAATTTTTCTTTCAATGACAAATTTTATTTACAGTTGTGAGGGACCGCCATGGGCACAAACTTGGCACCTACATATGCCAATGTGTTCATGGCAACCCTGAAGGAGATGTTCATCCATGGCAGCCACCACTTGAGCTATGTGCTGGGATGGTAGCGCTACATAGACGACATCTTCCTCATTTGGACTGGTACTGAGTCACAGTTTTATGATTTTCTGTATTTTTTTTTTACTGAATGGACCAACATATCAAATTTACTTTGTCCTTTTCTTTTACAACCATACAGTTTTTGGATATTATGGTACTAATTAATGGTTAACATCTGGTTACAGACCTCTATGTCAAACCAACTGACAGTAATTTGTCCTGAGATTTGACAGCTACCATCCACGGCCCATGGTCAGGTCCCTCCCCTACTGCAGATGATGTGGGCACGCCGCGTCGCTTGGGTCGAGGGGAGGATTGAACCTGTCCTTGACCACATGATCTCTAACTTCTCAAGGAGAGGTTCACCTTCAAGATTATTACAACAGAGCGAAAAGAAAAATACCGCAAAAACTAATACAAACATCCAAAACAGTAGTTAAACCTCCTGGAGTTGCATTCATCAGTACATACATTTCTAAATCCAATACTATTGCGAGGACTCTTAGCATTAAAAATGTTTTCCAAAGATAGCTGAATGAGGTTCACATGGGTAAATAAAAAACCTATTTGCACCTTATGGGAGTGCGGCAAGGATTATTTAGTTTTAGATAGATAGATATGAGATAGATAGATAGATATGAGATAGATAGATAGATATAGATAGATAGATATGAGATAGATAGATAGATATAGATAGATAGATAGATAGATATGAGATAGATAGATATGAGATAGATAGATATAGATAGATAGATAGATATGAGATAGATATGAGATAGATACAGATAGATAGATATGAGATAGATAGATATGAGATAGATAGATATAGATAGATATAGTGTATATGGAGGATATAGTTCTCCACCAGCTCAGAGGCTCCATCAGACTCTCATATATGATAAAAGTATTCACAGATAGGAGTCATTGTTCCATTTAGCTCCAGACTGAACTCATCTATAACAAGGTGTGCACAGGACAGGCACCGCTGATCACTGCAAATTAATTCATCAACATAAATGATAAATGAGGGGGAGGGGCTGAGACCCCTGAGGATGGACACATGCTGCAGGAATACATGGTGTGTGCTTGTTATGATTATTCCATATGAAATCATCAAAGGGTAACAAGGGGTTAATGAGACATCAACAGGAAGCAAATATAATATGTACTATAGTGTAAGATTATACTTCACTATACTATTAACCGTACTAATATAATATTTTCTCTACTGTACTATACCTTACAATCTAATAATATTCTATAATCATTTCTTGACTAGTATATTGTCACTTAATTTATAATAACATATTCATTCATATCACATACCATACTATAATGCCATATGAGGCACTGCACTATGCTGTATAAACATAGACCGTACTGTATGATATCATGCTGCTTCTACTATTATATACAGTACTGTGCTACACTATAATATAAAATATATAGTATACATAATATACTGTAATGGTGTATAATATCATATAACATACTCTACTATTACATATAAGACAATCTAACATAACATACCACAATATTACATATAACAAACTCCAATATTACATATAACATACTCTACTATTACATATAAGACAATCTAACATAACATACCACAATATTACATATAACAAACTCCAATATTACATATAACATACTCTACTATTACATATAAGACAATCTAACATAACATACCACAATATTACATATAACAAACTCCAATATTACATATAACATACTCTACTATTACATATAACATACTCTACTATTACATATAACATACTCTACTATTACATATAAGACAATCTAATATAACAAACTCCAATATTACATATAACATACTCTACTATTACATATAACATACTCTACTATTACATATAACATACTCTACTATTACATATAAGACAATCTAATATAACAAACCACAATATTACATATAACAAACTCCAATATTACATATAACATACTCCAATATTACATATAACATACTCTACTATTACATATAACATACTCTACTATTACATATAACATACTCCAATATTACATATAACATACTCTACTATTACATATAACATACTCTACTATTACATATAACATACTCTACTATTACATATAACATACTCCAATATTACATATAACATACTCTACTATTACATATAACATACTCTACTATTACATATAACATTCTCCAATATTACATATAACATACTCTACTATTACATATGACATACTCTACTATTACATATAACATACTCCAATATTGCATATAACATACTCTACTATTACATATAACATTCTCCAATATTACATATAACATACTCTACTATTACATATAACATACTCCAATATTACATATAACATACTCTACTATTACATATAACATTCTCCAATATTACATATAACATACTCCAATATTACATATAACATTCTCCAATATTACATATAACATTCTCCAATATTACATATAACATCCTCTACTATTACATATAACATACTCCAATATTACATATAACATACTCTACTATTACATATAACATTCTCCAATATTACATATAACATACTCCAATATTACATATAACATACTCTACTATTACATATAACATACTCCAATATTACATATAACATACTCCAATATTACATATAACATACTCTACTATTACATATAACATACTCCAATATTACATAGAACATACTCCAATATTACATATAACATTCTCCAATATTACATATAACATACTCTACTATTACATATAACATACTCCAATATTACATATAACATACTCTACTATTACATATAACATACTCCAATATTACATAAAACATACTCCAATATTACATATAACATACTCTACTATTACATATAACATACTCTACTATTACATATAACATACTCTACTATTACATATAACATACTCCAATATTGCATATAACATAGTCCAATATTGCATATAACATACTCTACTATTACATATAACATTCTCCAATATTACATATAACATACTCCAATATTACATATAACATACTCTACTATTACATATAACATACTCCAATATTACATACTCCAATATTACATATAACATACTCTACTATTACATATAACATACTCCAATATTACATATAGCATACTCCAATATTACATATAACATACTTTACTATTACATATAACATACTCCAATATTACATATAACATACTCTACTATTACATATAACATACTCTACTATTACATATAACATACTCCAATATTACATATAACATACTCTACTATTACATATACCGGTAACATGCTCTAATATTACATATAACATACTCTACTATTACATATAACATACTCTACTATTACATATAACATACTCCAATATTACATATAACATACTCTACTATTACATATACCGGTAACATGCTCTAATATTACATATAACATACTCTACTATTACATATACCGGTAACATACTCTAATATTACATATAACATACTCTACTATTACATATACCGGTAACATACTCTAATATTACATATAATATACTCTACTATTACATATACCGGTAACATACTCTAATATTACACATAACATGCTCTAATGTAACATATAACATATTGTAATATAACATATAATATACTCTAATTTAACATATAACATATAATATACTTTAATATTTTTTGTTGTTTTTGCTATTTTTTTTTTTTTTTTTTGCTTGGTCTGCACTCTGCCCCTCCCCCTGAGCCCAGGCCTATATATTTGGCAGGAAGCTGCATTAGGGCCTTATTCCTCCTGGCAGCCTCTCAGTCTCATACTGGGAGCACATGGTCAGTGCGCTTTTTACATCTGTTCCCCCTGGTGTGGTGCTGTGTGGTGTCCATCGTTGCCCCAGCGCTGTGTCTGTAGGGTGGCGCAGCCCAGGGACTGGTTTGAGTGGCATTGGGGCTGCTCTGCCAGTGGGTCATTCCCTCTGTGGGCACTGGTGTTGGGGTGGTGGTGATCACCACTCAGTGCTGCGCCATTTTATGCTAGGGACATTAGGAACCCACTACTTATAGGTGGCCGTGACCTGGCTAGTGGGCTTGCACTTCATGATCATAAATTACACTAAGTTTAATAAATGTTGCTGAGAAGCCTTAGATCAAGGTGCATATTGTGGATGTGCGACCATGTCTGTTTTTTCTCAAGTTGAATTCATAATTTAATATAACATATAACATACTCTAATATAACGTATAACATACTATATTATAACGTATAACATACTCTAATATAACATATATACTCTAATATAACGTATAACATACTCTAATATAACATATATACTCTAATATAACGTATAACACTCTAATATAACGTATAACATACTCTAATATAACGTATAACATACTCTAATATAACGTATAACACTCTAATATAACGTATAACATACTCTAATATAACGTATAACACTCTAATATAACGTATAACATACTCTAATATAACGTATAACGTATAACATACTATAACGTATACCACTCTAATATAACATATATACTCTAATATAACATATATACTCTAATATAACGTATAACATACTCTAATATAACATATATACTCTAATATAACGTATAACATACTCTAATATAACATATATACTCTAATATAACGTATAACACTCTAATATAACGTATAACATACTCTAATATAACGTATAACATACTCTAATATAACGTATAACATACTATATTATAACGTATAACATACTCTAATATAACGTATAACACTCTAATATAACGTATAACATACTCTAATATAACGTATAACATACTATAACGTATAACATACTATAACGTATACCACTCTAATATAACATATATACTCTAATATAACGTATAACATACTCTAATATAACATATATACTCTAATATAACGTATAACATACTCTAATATAACATATATACTCTAATATAACGTATAACATACTCTAATATAACGTATAACATACTATATTATAACATATAACATACTCTAATATAACATATATACGCTAATATAACGTATAACACTCTAATATAACATATAACATACTCTAATATAACGTATAACATACTCTAATATAACGTATAACATACTCTAATATAACATATAACATACTCTAATATAACATATATACTCTAATATAACATATATACTCTAATATAACATATAACATACTCTAATATAACGTATAACATACTCTAATATAACATATAACATACTCTAATATAACATATATACTCTAATATAACGTATAACATACTATATTATAACGTATAACATACTCTAATATAACGTATAACATACTCTAATATAACATATATACTCTAATATAACGTATAACATACTCTAATATAACATATATACTCTAATATAACGAATAACATACTCTAATATAACGTATAACATACTATAATATAACGTATAACATACTATAATATAACATATAACATACTATAATAGAACATACTATAATATAACATATAACATACTATAATATAACACTATAATATAACATACTATAATAGAACATACTATAATATAACATATAACATACTATAATATAACATACTCTAATATAATATAACGTATAACATACTCAATATAACATATAACATACTATAATAGAACATACTATAATATAACATATAACATACTATAATATAACATATAACATACTATAATATAACATACTCTAATATAATATAACGTATAACATACTCAATATAACATATAACATACTATAATAGAACATACTATAATATAACATATAACATACTATAATATAACATATAACATACTATAATATAACATATAACATACTATAATATAACATACTCTAATATAATATAACGTATAACATACTCAATATAACATATAACATACTATAATATAACATACTATAATATAACATATAACATACTATAATATAACATACTATAATATAACATATAACATATTATAATATAACATATAACATACTATAATATAACATACTATAATATAACATATAACATACTATAATGTAACATATAACATACTCTAATATAACTTATACTTAAATCTAACATACAATATACTCTAATATAACATATAACATACTCTAATATAACGTAAAACACTCTCTTATAATGTATACCATACTATAATCTACCATAACCTAATGCACTGGTCTATAAAGTATTTTGACTCTACCTTACTATAATACAACATACCGCACTTTAGTATGATCATCTGTTCTCCACTTCTCCATGCTATACCATCCCACAACATAGTCTATTACTGTATTGTATAAATGTACCGTACTGTAACGTAACATCGTGCAGTATACTATTATAAACTATAATACCCTTCACTATAAGTTATATGTTATACGTTTATACTCGGTACTAAACTACGACACCCGGAACTTGCACTCTAAGGGAACACGACACCTGGAGCCTGGGATACTTCATATTGTACAAGTTTTCTGAACTGATGACATCATCAGGTAACAGTTATACACTATAATTATATATATAAAAAAACACATATGATGGAATAACACAATGAATTTGTGATAATTTCATAATACAATGTGGTCCTGAGATTTCTATAGGGCGGTGTTTCCCAAGCAGGGTGCCTCCAGCTGTTGCAAAACCACAACTCCCAGCATGACCGGACAGCCGAAGGCTGTCCGGGCATGCTGGGAGTTGTGGTTTTGCAACAGCTGGAGGAAAACTGGTTAGAGTCTGCACTTTGCTCCTTTCTCGGAATCGAAGCGACACATTATCCGTAACAACATCACATAATAAACATGACATGATAATAAATTACCTGAGCTGCCATAAAGGAGAGGTCCATGGTGTCTGGCGGAGTAGATCCCTTCTACAGATCCAGGGTGATCTCAGCTTAGCTCATCCTTGTGGGATCCCTTCTGAATTTATATTTTTTTTTACACGGGGGAACAACAAAAAATGGTACCGAAACCCGGGCACCTCCAACCTGCTGCTGCCAGACTCATCCCCAGCTCGACACAACACGGCACTGACCAACCCCTGACCGTGTGCACGCTCTCAATTCCGCTCACTGTGGCGATGAGAGAAGGGGTTAAGGCTCCCGTTGAAGTGGCAGCGGTGCCATCCGAGGTTAACCCCTTACGTCCCGACCCATAGGTACCGAGAAAAACAAGACAAAAAAAAAAAGAGGGGGGGGGGGGGGGAAACAGATGCAGTGGTTATGTATTATCCATGGCAAAGCGAACGCCCTGGCACAGATTTTGTGTGCGTGTTGTGTCGGTGGATGGAATATTATGCAGCGCGTTTCATTTCTAAAGTGATGCGATGGTTAAAGTGGGTTCCTATGGCAACAAAAGCTCCTTAGGGACCTGGACGAATGAGCGGGGAGCAGAGACTGACAGGGAAGTTTCCGGCAGATACAGTCTGTGCCTGGAAGTTGGTGGTGATGATGGTCGGAGTTCTGGGCTTTACGTTAAAGGATCATGATTCTGACCCAATAATGGGGGGGGGGTTAGATATAGGGGGGGGGGGGGGGGGGCGCAGAGGTAGCAGCAGTACTCAGATCCTGGAGCAGGAGGGGGACAGAAAGACACCAGTGTTATAAATAGGATTTCAGATTTTGCAGCGGGACTAGAAGCTTTAAGCTATATCTAAGTAGTGTTGCTCGCGAATATTCGCAATTCGAATTTTATTCTCGAATATCGCACATGCGCGAATACGCGAATATCCGCGAATATAGCACTATATGTTCGCAATTACGAATATTCGTTTTTTTTCGCTCATGCAAATTTTAGCATATGCTCATCTTCACATATGCAAATTTTCTTATATGCGAATTTTCTCCTATGTAGAATTTCGCATATGCGAATTTTCCCATACACGTTCTTGTATGCGAATTTTCTCATGAGTAAATTAACGTACATGGTAATTTCCCTAAATGCGAATTTTCTGGTATAACATTTTTCGTATATGCGCATTTTCACACATAATTTTCCGATATGCGAATTTCCTTCCGTAAAATGTTTCGTATATGCGCATTTTCACATACGTAATTTTTTTTATATGCGAATGTTTTATATGCGTATTTTCTCGCATGTTAATTTTCGTATATGCGAACATTTACACGCATATTACGCATATGCGAATGTAGCGAATATATGACGAACATTCGTCCATATATTCGCAAAATATCGCGAATTCGAATATGGCCTATGCCGCTCAACACTATATATAAGTCAGTGTCCCCCAACCATGTGTTGCAGAACTACAACACCCAGCATTCCCTAAGATCTGTAGTTCTGCAACAACTGGAGAGCCGCAGGATTGGAAAGGCATGCTGGGTGTTGTAGTTATGCAACAGCTGAACAGCCGTTGAGGGCTTGTGCGGGGAAAAAAATGTAATTAAAAAAATTGTATAAGCCATAAAAAATCTTCCTCTAAGTCAGCGTTCCCCAACAGTGTGTAGCAAAACTACAACTCCCAGCATGCCTTCGACTGTCAGAGCATGCTGGGAGTTGTTGTTATGTGGTAGCTGGAGAGCCACAGGTCGGGGGAGGTCATGCTGGGAATCAGTAGTACTGCTACAGCTGGAGAGCCACAGGTTGGGGAGGGCATGCTGGGAATTGGAGTTTTGCAAAAGCTGGAGAGCCACAGATTGGGGAGGGCATGCTGGGAGTTGTAGTTATGCAACAGCTGGTGAGTCACAGGTTCTGGAGGGCATGTTGGGAGTTGTAGTTATGCAAAAGTGGCAGATCCACAGGTTGAGGAGGGGCATGCTGGGAGTTGTAGTAATGCTACTGCTGGAGAGCACAAGGTTTTGGAAGGCATGCTGGAATTTGTAGTACTGCTACAGCTGGAGAGCCACAGGATGGGGAGAGTATGCTGGGAATTGCAGTTTTGCAAAAGCTGGAGAGTCACAGGTTGGGGAGGGCATGCTGGGAGTTGTGGTAATGCTACAGTTTGAGATTTACAGGTTGGGAGGGGTATGATGGGAGTTGTAGTTATGCAACAGCTGGTGAGCCACAGGTGCTGGATGGCATGTTGGGAGTTGCAGTCATGCAAAAGCTGCAGATCCACAGGTTGGGGAGGGTATGCTGGGAGTTGTACTTATGCAACAGCTAGAGAGCCACAGCTTGGGGATGGGATGTTGGAATTTGTAGTAATTCTACAGTTTCAGATTAACAGGTTGGGGAGGGCATGCTGGGAGTTGTAGTAATGCTACAGTTTGAGATTAACAGGTCGGGGAGGGGCATGATGGGAGTTGTAGTTTTGCAACAGCTGGGGAGCCACAATTTGGGGAGGGCATGCTGGAATTTGCAGTTATGCAACAACTGGAGAGCCACAGGTTGGGGAGAACATGCTGGGAGTTGTAGTTCTGCAACAACTTAAGAATCACAGGTTTGAAGAATGTTCGAGTGGCCGAGAAGTGCAATGACTCTGAGAAACAGAGGATTTCAGCAATCTGGGGGCTTGTCCGGGAACAAAAATAATTGTGAAAAAAAGTCAGTGTTCCGCAACCGTGTTGTTGCAAAACTACAACTCCCAGCATGCCCTGACAGCCTTTGGCTGTCAGGGCATGCTGTGAGTTGTAGTTTTGCAACAGCTGGACGCCACCAGTTTATCATACAGCGCACGCCACCATGATAAATTTGGCGCAGCTGTTTGGTGCCTGGTCTAGTTTTATGTTGATAAGTAACAATCCATCTGTCCCAATGTGTCCGGCCTCGAGAACTCTGCATGGAAACTGCAGCTATTATTACAATGTTATTGATTTTAGGAGGGAAAAGCGAATGGAAACTCAGATAAAATGTATCACAAATCCTGGAAATACAAAGAAATGGGAAACAAAATCAATTGTATAATGATACGATCTGAGCCTCATCATCGATCTGCCGGGAACATATAGAGACATCTGACCTAATCCTATCACTAGAACGATAACAGAACCAATGAGAAGCCTCTGTTATATGTATACAGCCATATAATTCCCCTTAGGGGGCGGTATTATAGTCGTTATATTCTTATATATAGGAGCAGTATTATAGTAGTTATATTCTTGTATATAGGAGCAGTATTATAGTAGTTATATTCTTGTATATAGGAGCAGTATTATAGTAGTTATGTTCTTGTATATAGGAGCAGTATTATAGTAGTTATATTCTTGTATATAGGAGCAGTATTATAGTCGTTATATTCTTGTATATAGGAGCAGTATTATAGTAGTTATATTCTTGTATATAGGAAACAGTATTATAGTAGTTATTTTCTTGTATATAGGAGCAGTATTATAGTAGTTATATTCTTGTATATAGGAGCAGTATTATAGTAGTTATATTCTTGTATATAGGAGCAGTATTATAGTAGTTATATTCTTGTATATAGGAGCAGTATTATAGTAGTCATATTCTTGTATATAGGAGCAGTATTATAGTAGTTATATTCTTGTATATAGGAGCATCTATTATAGTAGTTATATTCTTGTATATAGGAGGCAGTATTATAGTAGTTATATTCTTGTATATAGGAACAGTATTATAGTAGTTATATTCTTGTATATAGGAGGCAGTATTATAGTAGATATATTCTTGTATATAGGAGCAGTATTATAGTAGTTATATACTTCTATATAGGAGGCAGTATTATAGTAGTTATATTCTTGTATATAGGAGCAGTATTATAGTAGTTATATTCTTGTATATAGGAGCAGTATTATAGTAGTTATATTCTTGTATATAGGAGCAGTATTATAGTAGTTATATTCTTGTATATAGGAGGCAGTATTATAGTAGTTATATTCTTGTATATAGGAGCAGTATTATAGTAGTTATATTCTTGTATATAGGAGGCAGTATTATAGTAGTTATATTCTTGTATATAGGAGGCAGTATTATAGTAGTTATATTCTTGTATATAGGAGCAGTATTATAGTAGTTATATTCTTGTATATAGGAACAGTATTATAGTAGTTATATTCTTGTACATAGGAGGCAGTATTATAGTAGTTATATTATTGTATATAGGAGCAGTATTATAGTAGTTATATTCTTGTATATAGGGGCAGTATTATAGTAGTTATATTCTTGTATATAGGAGCAGTATTATAGTAGTTATATTCTTGTATATAGGAGCAGTATTATAGTAGTTATATTCTTGTATATAAGAGCAGTATTATAGTAGTTATATTCTTGTATATAGGAGCAGTATTATAGTAGCTATAGTCTTGTATATAGGAGCAGTATTATAGTAGTTATATTCTTGTATATATGAGCAGTATTATAGTAGTTATATTCTTGTACATAGGAGCAGTATTATAGTAGTTATATTCTTGTATATAGGAGCAGTATTATAGGGACCTCCACAATCTTGCATTCGGCACCCACCTCTTTGAGCTGCACGCCACGCTGCCAGCTCACAAACTGCCGGGTGCCAACCACGGGGAAGGAGTATTGTGACGTCACGACTCCGCCCCCGTGTGACATCACCCCCGCTATGCAAGTCTATGGGAGGGGGCGTGACGGCCATCACGCCCCCTCCCATAGACTTGCATAGCGCGGCGTGATGTCACGATACTCCGGCCCCGTGGCCGGCACTCGGCAGTGCTTGAGCTGGCAGCGCGGCATGCAGCTCAAAGAGGTGGGTGCCGAATGCAAGATTGCGGGGGTTCCCAGCGGCAGGACCCCAGTGGTCAGACATATTATCCCCTATACTTTGGATATGGGATAAGATGTCTTAGGGTTGGAGTACCCCTTTAAGGTTTTGTGAGATTGTGGTGCGGCAGTGACCTCTCTAATAAACTATCGCGGACCCCGTTGCGCCCCCATTGTATCTTGCTGGTCCCTTCCCACTCTGCTTTGCTTCACAAAGTTCCTATGAGCAGACACCTCCGAGAGTGGGGGAGGCGGAGGAAAAGGTTTTCAATGGAAGTGGAAAATTTTAGGAACCCGGATTAGACTTTCGGCACTTTCCTTTGGCTCTTTAGTGAAGCAAATAATAGAGCTCTGCAAGGTGCCGGCAGGAGAAAGGCGAAACATCTTTTTAATAGGGAAAGCATTTAAAGACAACTTTATTGGGAGCAATTATTCTCCCGCTGCTCATGTTCCATTTCATAGAAGGGATTGGGGAAGCTGCGCTCTCCGCATTTGTTAGAGGTGTTCGCAAAAGCCATTAAATAGTTCAGAGCAGCAAAGAACACGTATACGCGGCTTACATGGCTTTGTATATCGTGCGCGAGTGGGTGGAAATGTATTCAAGCAGCTATATACCGCAAAATGAATCTGAACGCTTTATAAGATCCATGTCAGATACTCACATAGACTTCAGATCCCACAATTCCAAGCACTGAAGCACTACAGGTGGGGCACGGTGGCCCCCAGAGAACAGCTAGGAAAAATCCGAAATGAATACTAAACTATCTGTATTGTGATACTCGGTGAAATGTTCTTCATATACAACTTGCACATATATGCTTGTGTAACAGGGTTTTATGGGTTGTTCACCTATATCCCTGTGGTCCCTTAACCTTGTTACGTGTCTGTGTCCCTCCACCCTAATCTTAGCCCTAGCGGCTTTGGGTACCTTCAGTTGGTGCACATTGAATAGATGGGGCCCATACAAAGTCTTGTACCACAATATGTCTGCACACGGATCTCAAAGTCTTTTATTGGTATGTAAGTTCAGGTTGCCCTGTTGTGGGACAGGGGAAAAAAAGGTCTCGGGCTTACCCTTACACAGATCAGTCCAGCTTCAAGTCCAGATCAGTCCAGCTTCAAGTTCTCTTCACTGCTCACAGAGATTTTTCTGCAACCAGCACTGGATCTTGTTCAAGCTTCTAGCAGATTTACCTCAGCTGCTGCAGCCACTCTTTGTTGAAACCATTGTATAATAAGACCATAACTTTATTGAAACTTGGTGATTGATTCTGAAGCCGCAAAGTGTCATTTAGAAATAAGAAAAAGTGAGGATTAACGAAAAATAAGTGGATATATCATACAAATTAAGCAAATTCTTACATGTAAAAGTAATAAGGATCTGCTGGGAGCTGTAATCACTGTCTATGTAGAGGACAGGAGCTTCTTCAGGGTCCTGTACAGTACACAGTGTCCTAAAAAAAGTAACATGGAGCCGCCCTCACCTGGTGTCCAAAGGAGCAGCTAACCCTGGCACAGGTAAAGAGTACAGAACATGTAATACCTCCCTGTACTGTAGGGGCGCTACCAGACACCAGTCAGTGCATACACTTCAGTAATACAGGTAAAGAGTACAGAACATGTAATACCTCCCTGTACTGTAGGGGCGCTACCAGACACCAGTCAGTGTATGCACTTCAGTAATACAGGTAAAGAGTACAGAACATGTAATACCTCCCTGTACTGTAGGGGCGCTACCAGACACCAGTCAGTGCATACACTTCAGTAATACAGGTAAAGAGTACAGAACATGTAATACCTCCCTGTACTGTAGGGGTGCTACCAGACACCAGTCAGTGCATACACTTCAGTAATACAGGTAAAGAGTACAGAACATGTAATACCTCCCTGTACTGTAGGGGCGCTACCAGACACCAGTCAGTGCATTCACTTCAGTAATACAGGTAAAGAGTACAGAACATGTAATACCTCCCTGTACTGTAGGGGGCGCTACCAGACACCAGACAGTGTATACACTTCAGCAATACAGGTAAAGAGTACAGAACATGTAATACCTCCCTGTAATGTAGGGGGCGCTACCAAACACCAGTCAGTGCATACACTTCAGCAATACAGGTAAAGAGTAGTACAGAATATGTAATACCTCCCTGTACTGTAGGGGGCGCTACCAGACACCAATTAGTACATACATTTCAGTAATATAGGTAAAGAGTAGTACGGAACATGTAATACCTCCCTGTACTGTAGGGGGAGCTATCAAACACCAGTCAGTGCATACACTTCAGTAATATAGGTAAAGAGTAGTACAGAACACGTAATACCTCCCTGTACTGTAGGGGGCACTACCAGACACCAGTCAGTGCATGCACTTCAGTAATACAGGTAAAGAGTAGTACAGAACATGTTATACCTCCCTGTACTGTAGGGGGAGCTACCAGACATCAGTCAGTGCATGCACTTCAGTAATACAGATAAAGAGTACAAAACATGTAATACCTCCCTGTACTGTATGGGGCGCTACCAGACACCAGTCAGTGCATGCACTTCAGTAATACAGGTAAAGAGTAGTACAGAACATGTAATACCTCCCTGTACTGTAGGGGGTGCTAACAGACACCAGTCAGTGCATACACTTCAGTAATACAGGTAAAGAGTACAGAACATGTAATACCTCCCTGTACTCTAGGGGGCGCTACCAGACACCAGTCAGTGCATACACTTCAGTAATACAGGTAAAGAGTAGTACATAACATGTAATGCCTCCCTGTACTGTAGGGGTGCTACCAGACACCAGTCAGTGCATGCACTTCAGTAATACAGGAGTTTTACCAGTAAAATGTCCATTCTGATTGGTCAGTTCTTCCGGCCATTGACATGTTTCACAGATCTGGACTGTCTGTACATTGTATGTTGTGTATGGTTTTAAGTTACAATGGTCCAAAAAATTGTCCATTAAGAAATTGGGGAAAAACTGTATCTAGAGGATACTATGTACATATTTAGAAAGTTACTATGTATGTATCAAGAGGACACTATGTATATATCTAGTGGTTTACTATGTATATACTGTCTAGAGAATTGTATTTATCATGAGGATACATTGTATCTATCTGGAGAGTTACTGTGTATATATGAAATGGATACTAGGGATACATCTAGAAGGTTACTCTTTATATACCTAGAGTTCACCGGGTGTCCCTTTTGTCAAGCTTTAACTTTCGATCACAGCTATTTCAGTTGCAGATGATTTGCTGGTCTTTGCATAATGACATGTAGTTTGGAGTTGCCGTATAAGTTGTTTGATATGGATGCAAAATCATAGGCTGTTGCAAAATCTTGTAATACCTTTTTTATTGGACATAGTGACATGTGATCACACTAACATGAGACCTCGACACACCCAACAACTCAAGTATTCTGGGGTATTTATTAAAGGGGTACTCCGGTGCGCCAGCGTTCTGAACATTTTGTTCAGAACGCTCGGAGCTGGAGGTCATGATCACGCCCCTCGTGATGTCACACCACGCCCCCTCCATTCATGTCCATGGGAGGGGGCGTGTCATCTGACACGCCCCCTCCCAGAGACATGAATGGAGGGGGCGTGGGCGTGATGTCATGAGGGGCGTGGCATTACGACCACTGCCACAGGAACCCGGCGCTTGTTTAGAATGCTGGGTGCTGCGGAAGATCGCTAGATGCCCCAGAGGCGGGAACCCCGCGATCAAGATGTCTAGTAGCGGAGTACCCCTTTAACAGTGATATAAGCCCCATGACTTAGTGCTGCATTTGGCATTTGTTTTTAATATGACCTGATTCACTGTAAACAGATAACAATATAGCGTCAGTTATTTTTTTTTTCAACCCCTGTATATATTATATTGTGTGTTGTGTGTATCGTATGTGTGCATATGTCTTATATGCAGTGTGTATATTGTATTGTGTTCATTGTATTGTGGATTTTGTGTGTATCATATCTGTATATATGTGTAAGGCATATATTGTATTGTGAATTGTGTAAATATGTATTGTTTATATTGCATCACGTTTACTGCATAATGGATTGTGTGTATTGTGTATATATAAATGAATGGTGTGTGTTGTCTATATTGTGTGTAGTATGTATTACATGTGTTTATTTATGTAGAGTGTATTGTATATATTGTGGCTTGTGTGTGTGTGTGTTGTTTTTATTCTATGGTGTTTATTGCATTGTGGATTGTGTGTGTAGGTATTGTTAAATGTGAGTGTAGTAATATTGTGTCATGTTTACTAGTGTTGGGCACGAATATTCACATTTCGGATTTTTATTGTGACTATCGCAAATTCTCGAATATATTCGCTATATATTCGAAATTACGAATATTCATTTTTTTCCCCGCATATTCACATATTCCTTCTTTTCACTTGTGGGCCAATTAGAATTATGCAAATACACTTGTCAGAGGTTATCAACAACATCCCCAGCAACCAATAGGAAAGTTGCCCCCCCCCCTCACTGTGTTCTTCCTCGACTATGCAAATATGCGAATATTACTAATACGCAAAAGTCGTGAATATAGGACGAATATTCGTCTATGCGTGAAATATCGCAAATTCGAATGTGGCCAATGCCGCTCATCACTACTGTTTATTGCATTATGAATTGTGTGTATTGTATGTGTGTATTTATATAGTGGGTGTATTATGTATATTGTGGATAGCATGTATTATATGTGTGTATCTATCTAGTTTGTGTATTGTATATATTGTGGATATTTGTGTGTTTATGTATTGTTTATATTGTATAGTGTTAATTTCATTGTGGATTGTGTGTATATGTATTGGTTAAATTGTATTGTGTTGACTGGGTAAGAATTGTTTATTTTGTGTAATGTTTATTGTACTATAAATTGTGTGTATTATGTAGTGTGTATATATTGTGGATAGTATGTGTTATTTGAGTGTATTAATGTAGTGTGTGCATTGTGTATACTGAACTGAATGTATGGTGTGTATGTTGTCTGCATTATATAGATGTATTATAGGTGTATTATTGTAGTTTGTGCATTATTTAGATCGTGGATCGTATGTATTATATGATTAGTAAAGGGGTTATCCAGGAAAAAACTTTATATATATATCAACTGGCTCCAGAAAGTAAAACAGATTTGTAAATTACTTCTATTAAAAAAATCTTAATCCTTTCAGTACTTATGAGCTTCTGAAGTTAAGGTTGTTCTTTTCTGTCTAAGTGCTCTCTGATGACACATGTCTCGGGAACTGTCCAGAGCAGAAGCAATTCTCCATAGAAAACTCTTCTAAACTGGGCGGTTCCAGAGACACGTGTCATCCGAGAGCACTTAGACAGAAAAGAACAACCTTAACTTCAGAAGCTCATAAGTACTGAAAGGATTAAGATTTCTTAATAGAAGTAATTTACAAATCTGTTTAACTTTCTGGAGCCAGTTGATATATATATATATATATATATATATATATATATAAAGTTTTTTCCTGGAATACCCCTTTAATGTACTGTGTGTATTGTGTATATTGTATTGTGGATCATGTGTGTATCTATTCCTATATTGTGTCATATGAATTTTATGTATTTGTGTAGTGTATGTATATTGTGGATAGTATGTATTATATAGTGTGTGTATTGTGTATATTGCATTAAATGTATGGTGTGTATATTGTAGATAGTATGTATTGTATGAGTGCATTAATGTAGTGTGTGTATTGTGTATATTGTATAGTGGATCATGTGTGTATGTATTGTTATGTGGTGTCATATTTATTGCACTATAAGTTGTGTGTATTTATGTAGTGTATGTATATTGTAGATATTATGTATTATATGAATATATTAATGTAGTGTGTGGATTGTTTATATTGTGGATAGTATGTATTATACTAGTTTATTAATGTAGTGTGTGTAATGTGTATATTGTATTGTGGATCATGTGTGTATGTATTGTTATATGGTGTCATATTTATTGCACAATGAATTGTGTGTATTTATGTAGTATATGTATATTGTGGATAGTATGTGTTATACTAGTGTATTAATGTAGTGTGTGTACTGATTGTATGGTGTGTATGTGGAGTATATTGTAGATAGTATGTGTTATAGTAGTGTATTAATGTAGTGTGTGTATTGATTGTATGGTGTGTATGTGGAGTATATTGTGGATAGTATGTGTTATAGTAGTGTGTGTACTGATTGTATGGTGTGTATGTGGAGTATATTGTGGATAGTATGTGTTATAGTAGTGTGTGTACTGATTGTATGGTGTGTATGTGGAGTATATTGTAGATAGTATGTGTTATAGTAGTGTATTAATGTAGTGTGTGTACTGATTGTATGGTGTGTATGTGGAGTATATTGTGGATAGTATGTGTTATAGTAGTGTGTGTACTGATTGTATGGTGTGTATGTGGAGTATATTGTGGATAGTATGTGTTATAGTAGTGTGTGTACTGATTGTATGGTGTGTATGTGGAGTATATTGTAGATAGTATGTGTTATAGTAGTGTATTAATGTAGTGTGTGTACTGATTGTATGGTGTGTATGTGGAGTATATTGTGGATAGTATGTGTTATAGTAGTGTGTGTACTGATTGTATGGTGTGTATGTGGAGTATATTGTGGATAGTATGTGTTATAGTAGTGTGTGTACTGATTGTATGGTGTGTATGTGGAGTATATTGTGGATAGTATGTGTTATAGTAGTGTGTGTACTGATTGTATGGTGTGTATGTGGAGTATATTGTAGATAGTATGTGTTATAGTAGTGTGTGTACTGATTGTATGGTGTGTATGTGGAGTATATTGTAGATAGTATGTGTAATAGTAGTGTGTGTGTTACGCTGAGCGCTCCGGGTCCCTGCTCCTCCCCGAAGCGCTCGCGGCGTTTCTCTCCCTGCAGCGCCCCGGTCAGACCCGCTGACCGGGAGTGCTGCACTGACATTGCTGGCGGGGATGCGATTCGCATAGCGGGACGCGCCCGCTCGCGAATCGCATCCCAAGTCACTTACCCGTCCCGGTCCCCTGCTGTCATGTGCTGGCGCGCTCGGCTCCGCTCTCTAGGGCGCGCGCGCGCCAGCTCTCTGAGACTTAAAGGGCCAGTGCACCAATGATTGGTGCCTGGCCCAATTAGCTTAATTGGCTTCCACCTGCTCCCTGGCTATATCTGATCACTGCCCCTGCACTCCCCTGCCGGATCTTGTTGCCTTAGTGCCTAGTGAAAGCGTTACTGTGTTTGTCTATACTGTGTACTTGACCTCCTGCTATTGCCTTATTGACTACGATTCTTGCTGCCTGCCCCGACCTTCTGCTACGTCCGACCTTGCTCTTGTCTACTCCCTTGTACCGCGCCTATCTTCAGCAGTCAGAGAGGTTGAGCCGTTGCTAGTGGATACGACCTGGTCACTACCGCCGCAGCAAGACCATCCCGCTTTGCGGCGGGCTCTGGTGAAAACCAGTAGCAGCTTAGAACCGGTCCACTAGCACGGTCCACGCCAATCCCTCTCTGGCACAGAGGATCCACATCCAGCCTGCCGAATCGTGACAGTAGATCCGGCCATGGATCCCGCTGAGGTTCCCCTGCCAGTTGCCTCTGACCTCACTACGCTGGTCGCCCAGCAAGCTCGACAGATCGCCCAACAAGAGCACCAGCTGTCGTACTTGACCACCATGACACAGCAACTTCAGTCGCAGCTACAGCAGCTTCAGTCACAGCTACAGCAATTTCAGTCACAGCTACAGCAGCAACAACCATCTCCTCCGCCGGCTCCTGCACCTCTTCCGCAGCGAGTGGCCGCTCCTAGCCTCCGCTTGTCCCTGCCGGACAAATTTGATGGGGACTCTAGACTCTGCCGAGGTTTCCTGTCACAATGTTCCCTACATTTGGAGATGTTGTCGGACCAATTTCCTACTGAACGGTCGAAGGTGGCTTTCGTGGTTAGTCTCCTGTCTGGAAAGGCTTTGGCTTGGGCCACACCGCTCTGGGACTGCGATGACCCTGTCACCGCCACTGTACACTCCTTCTTCTCTGAGGTTCGCAGTGTCTTCGAGGAGCCAGCCCGAGCTTCTTCTGCCGAGACTGCCCTGCTGAACCTGGTCCAGGGTAATTCTTCAGTAGGCGAGTACGCCATCCGATTTCGTACTCTCGCTTCCGAATTATCTTGGAACAACGAGGCTCTCTGCGCGACCTTTAAAAAAGGCCTATCCAGTAACATCAAAGATGTGCTGGCCGCACGAGAGATTCCTGCCAGTCTGCATGAACTTATCCATTTGGCCACCCGCATTGACATGCGTTTTTCGGAAAGACACCAGGAACTCCGCCAGGAAAAAGACCTTAATCCCTGGGCACCTCTCTCACGGTATCCCTTGCAGTCTACCCCTGTGCCTCCCGCCGAGGAGCCTATGCAAGTAGATCGGTCTCGCCTGACTATTGAAGAGAGGTCTCGCCGTAGGGATAAGAATCTATGTCTGTACTGCGCTAGTACCGAACATTTCTTGGTGGATTGCCCGATTCGTCCTCCTCGTCTGGAAAACGCACGCACGCAACCTGCTCATGTGGGTCTGGCGTCTCTGGGTACGGAGTCTGCTTCTCCATGTCTCACTGTGCCCGTACGGATTTCTCCTTCTGCTGACTCCTCCTTCTCTGCCGTGGCCGTCTTGGACTCTGGTTCCTCTGGAAATTTTATTCTGGCCTCTTTGCTTGACAGGTACTGCATCCCGGTGATCCGTCTCATCAAGCCGCTCTACATTGCTTCAGTCAACGGAGTCAAGTTGAACTGCACTGTGCGTTTTCGCACAGTGCCTCTGCTTATGAGCATTGGACCACATCTCGAAAAGATTGAATTCTTGGTTCTGCCCGGCTGCACATCTGAAGTCCTTCTCGGTCTGCCATGGCTCCAGCACCATTCTCCCACCCTTGACTGGACCACCGGGGAGATCGAGAATTGGGGTCCTGCTTGCCGCAAGAAATGCCTCACGCCTGCTCCCAGCCCCGTCTGTCGGGCCTCAATGTCCCCTCCGGTGCCTGGTCTCCCCAAGGCCTATCAGGACTGTGCCAAGCCTCACCCTCTGCCCTCCCTCCCCTTTCCCACTCCTTCTGACCGGTCTGCCCAGGACTTCACTGTCCCCCAGAAGGAGACTCTACAATCACTCCCAATGTCCTTGTCCCAGGTGGAGCGACTTCCCGACAAAAAGAGGGGGAGACCTAAGGGGGGGGGGGGTACTGTTACGCTGAGCGCTCCGGGTCCCTGCTCCTCCCCGAAGCGCTCGCGGCGTTTCTCTCCCTGCAGCGCCCCGGTCAGACCCGCTGACCGGGAGCGCTGCACTGACATTGCTGGCGGGGATGCGATTCGCATAGCGGGACGCGCCCGCTCGCGAATCGCATCCCAAGTCACTTACCCGTCCCGGTCCCCTGCTGTCATGTGCTGGCGCACGCGGCTCCGCTCTCTAGGGCGCGCGCGCGCCAGCTCTCTGAGACTTAAAGGGCCAGTGCACAATGATTGGTGCCTGGCCCAATTAGCTTAATTGGCTTCCACCTGCTCCCTGGCTATATCTGATCACTGCCCCTGCACTCCCCTGCCGGATCTTGTTGCCTTAGTGCCTAGTGAAAGCGTTACTGTGTTTGTCCTTACTGTGTACTTGACCTCCTGCTATTGCCTTATTGACTACGATTCTTGCTGCCTGCCCCGACCTTCTGCTACGTCCGACCTTGCTCTTGTCTACTCCCTTGTACCGCGCCTATCTTCAGCAGTCAGAGAGGTTGAGCCGTTGCTAGTGGATACGACCTGGTTGCTACCGCCGCTGCAAGACCATCCCGCTTTGCGGCGGGCTCTGGTGAAAACCAGTAGCAGCTTAGAACCGGTCCACTAGCACGGTCCACGCCAATCCCTCTCTGGCACAGAGGATCCACCTCCAGCCTGCCGAATCGTGACAGTGTGTACTGGTTGTATGGTGTGTATGTGGAGTATATTGTAGATAGTATGTGTTATAGTAGTGTGTGTACTGATTGTATGGTGTGTATGTGGAGTATATTGTGGATAGTATGTGTTATAGTAGTGTGTGTACTGATTGTATGGTGTGTATGTGGAGTATATTGTGGATAGTATGTGTTATAGTAGTGTGTGTACTGATTGTATGGTGTGTATGTGGAGTATATTGTGGATAGTATGTGTTATAGTAGTGTGTGTACTGATTGTATGGTGTGTATGTGGAGTATATTGTGGATAGTATGTGTTATAGTAGTGTATTCATGTAGTGTGTGTACTGATTGTATGGTGTGTATGTGGAGTATATTGTAGATAGTATGTGTTATAGTAGTGTATTCATGTAGTGTGTGTACTGATTGTATGGTGTGTATGTGGAGTATATTGTGGATAGTATGTGTTATAGTAGTGTGTGTACTGATTGTATGGTGTGTATGTGGAGTATATTGTGGATAGTATGTGTTATAGTAGTGTATTCATGTAGTGTGTGTACTGATTGTATGGTGTGTATGTGGAGTATATTGTGGATAGTATGTGTTATAGTAGTGTGTGTACTGATTGTATGGTGTGTATGTGGAGTATATTGTAGATAGTATGTGTTATAGTAGTGTGTGTACTGATTGTATGGTGTGTATGTGGAGTATATTGTGGATAGTATGTGTTATAGTAGTGTGTGTACTGATTGTATGGTGTGTATGTGGAGTATATTGTGGATAGTATGTGTTATAGTAGTGTATTCATGTAGTGTGTGTACTGATTGTATGGTGTGTATGTGGAGTATATTGTAGATAGTATGTGTTATAGTAGTGTATTAATGTAGTGTGTGTACTGATTGTATGGTGTGTATGTGGAGTATATTGTGGATAGTATGTGTTATAGCAGTGTGTGTACTGATTGTATGGTGTGTATGTGGAGTATATTGTGGATAGTATGTGTTATAGTAGTGTGTGTACTGATTGTATGGTGTGTATGTGGAGTATATTGTGGATAGTATGTGTTATAGTAGTGTGTGTACTGATTGTATGGTGTGTATGTGGAGTATATTGTGGATAGTATGTGTTATAGTAGTGTGTGTACTGATTGTATGGTGTGTATGTGGAGTATATTGTGGATAGTATGTGTTATAGTAGTGTGTGTACTGATTGTATGGTGTGTATGTGGAGTATATTGTGGATAGTATGTGTTATAGCAGTGTGTGTACTGATTGTATGGTGTGTATGTGGAGTATATTGTGGATAGTATGTGTTATAGTAGTGTGTGTACTGATTGTATGGTGTGTATGTGGAGTATATTGTGGATAGTATGTGTTATAGTAGTGTGTGTACTGATTGTATGGTGTGTATGTGGAGTATATTGTGGATAGTATGTGTTATAGTAGTGTGTGTACTGATTGTATGGTGTGTATGTGGAGTATATTGTTTTGTGTATCAGGTAAAGCTGTTATGTAACTTGCTTGTAAAGCGATACAGTCTTGTGTAGATCACCATGCTACTGTTACCATAGTAACGCGCTTACTCTTCATTATCCTGGAGGTGTGAGGTGCGCTCAGTTGTCACACTCTTCCAGCAGCCAAACTTGTCGAGAAAATCTTTGTGAAGTCTCAGAAGAATTCCATGTATAACAATGTGCAGGGGTCTACAACCCGAGGGTCTTCAGCTGCTGCTCCGACAGGATCCATCTGGAGAGATCCCGCCCAGCTCCTGCGCGTCCCTTTATCTATAGCAGTGTTTACCAACCAGGGTGCCTCCAGCTGTTGCAAAACTACAATTCCCAGCATGCCCGGACAGCCAAAGGCTGTCCGGGCATGCTGGGAGTTGTAGTTCGGCAACAGCTGGAGGCACCCTGGATGGGAAACACTGATCTATAGAATTGTATTCTCCATTGAGTACAGAATAAGATGAAGCTTCAGTAACTTCTGATATAGTTCTCAAGAGTCTTCACAACCAGAAATGTTCTGGATTATTGGATCCCCAAATTATCAGACTAAAGTAAAGCAAATACAATGGACTTCACTTCCGATAGAATAATGGGGATATCCACCAGCAGAATAGTGAGTGCAGCTCTGGAGTATAATACAGGATATAACTCAGGATCAGTACAGGATAAGCAATGTAATGTATGTACACAGTGACCTCACCAGCAGAATAGTGAGTATAATACAGTACATGATAAATAATGTAATGTATATTCCTAGTAACTCCACCAGCAGAATAGTGAGTGCAGCTCTGGAGTATAATACAGGATATAACTCAGGATCAGTACAGGATAAGTAATGTAATGTATGTATACAGTGACCTCACCAGCAGAATAGTGAGTGCAGCTCTGGAGTATAATACAGGATATAACTCAGGATCAGTACAGGATAAGTAATGTAATGTATGTACACAGTGACCTCACCAGCAGAATAGTGAGTACAGCTCTGGAGTATAATACAGGATATAACTCAGGATCAGTACAGGATAAGTAATGTAATGTATGTACACAGTGACCCCACCAGCAGAATAGTGAGTACAGCTCTGGGGTATAATACAGGATATAACTCAGGATCAGTACAGGATAAGTAATGTAATGTATGTACACAGTGACCACACCAGCAGAATAGTGAGTACAGCTCTGGAGTATAATACAGGATATAACTCAGGATCAGTACAGAATAAGTAATGTAATGTATGTACACAGTGACCACACCAGCAGAATAGTGAGTACAGCTCTGGAGTATAATACAGGATATAACTCAGGATCAGTACAGGATAAGCAATGTAATGTATGTACACAGTGACCTCACCAGCAGAATAGTGAGTACAGTTCTGGAGTATAATACAGGATATAACTCAGGATCAGTATAGGATAAGTAATGTAATGTATGTACACAGTGACCTCACCAGCAGAATAGTGAGTACAGCTCTGGGGTATAATACAGGATATAACTCAGGATCAGTACAGGATAAGTAATGTAATGTATGTACACAGTGACCTCACCAGCAGAATAGTGAGTACAGCTCTGGGGTATAATACAGGATATAACTAAGGATCAGTACAGGATAAGTAATGTAATGTATGTACACAGTGACCTCACCAGCAGAATAGTGAGTACAGCTCTGGAGTATAATACAGGATATAACTCAGGATCAGTACAGGATAAGTAATGTAGTGTATGTACACAGTCACCTCACCAGCAGAATAGTGAGTACAGCTATGGAGTATAATACAGGATATAACTCAGGATCAGTACATGATAAGTAATGTAATGTATGTACACAGTGACCTCACCAGCAGAATAGTGAGTACAGCTCTGGAGTATAATACAGGATATAACTCAGGATCAGTACAGGATAAGTAATGTAATGTATGTACACAGTGACCTCACCAGCAGAATAGTGAGTGCAGCTATGGAGTATAATACAGGATATAATTAAGGATCAGTACAGGATAAGTAATGTAATGTATGTACACAGTGACCTCACCAGCAGAATAGTGAGTGCAGCTCTGGAGTATAATACAGGATATAATTAAGGATCAGTACAGGATAAGTAATGTAATGTATGTACACAGTGACCTCACCAGCAGAATAGTGAGTGCAGCTCTGGAGTATAATACAGGATATAATTAAGGGCCTCTCTGTAGATTATATCTGTCCTTAATTTCTTCAGTGCTACATGAGGATAAAAGTGCTAATATTCAGCCTTAGAGCCTTATACCCTGTGTATAGTAATAGTATTGTAGGATACGATCATACAGGGGACATCTTATAATAAACCCACCCCCCATCCCCCACACGCATCCTATGTAACAAAACCGTCTAAGGTCTCAGTAATGTTAATGGATTAACTTCAATCCGGGCAGATTTTTGTCTCTACAAGGGGAACACACGCCTCGGGCCAGTGGGCCACCAGCCAATGTCTTCCATTCCCCGCAGAATCACCAAGTCACATAACATAAAGCAGGAGACGTACACAGTTTGGGAAACATTTCAAGTCTTGCGTGTCATCGAAAGCAACGCTGTGACCTTGTCTGAGCAACAAACATTCAAGGACGAGTCCAGAGAGGGGAGACTACGCATGTTATGTCTTCTGATAATATATTAGTGTAGGTTAAAGGGGCCCCATAAGGTGGGTCCATGTCTTTATAGCCCCCTGTACTAAGATGGGATCATCCAGGGACTGATGCAAACTCCCCCACCCCCCTCCAAAAAAAAACCTTCATATCCCATGTAGGAGGAAAGCAGATGAACCTCTGTGTGTCAACCCCTCTCCTGCTCATGTTGGTGCCATCCAGTACAACCTCACTTTGTTCATAGAAAAGGGCGCTGAGATCTCTCTTCCCACATCATCCTTTACAGGGGACATAAATCTGTCTTTTGTAGACAAACCTCCAAAAAATCTTCAGTTAACACTTAAAGGGGTACTCCAGTGGAATACATTTTTTTTTAGGTCTTTATAAGTCAACTGGTGCCAGAAAGTTAAACAGATTTGTAAATGACTTCTATTAAAAAAAATCTTTACCCGTCCAGTACTTTTTAGCAGCTGTATGCTACCGAGGAAATTCTTTTCTTTTTGAATTTCTTTTTTGTCTTGTCCACAGTGCTCTCTGCTGACACCTCTATCCAGAGCAGCGTAGGTTTGCTATGGGGATTTTCTCCTGCTCTGGACAGTTCCTGACACGGGCATCAGGTGTCAGCAGAGAACACTGTGGACAAGACAAAAAAAGAAATTAAAAAAAGAAAAGAATTTCCTCTATAGCATACAGCTGCTAAAAAGTACTGGAAGGGGAAAGATTTTTTTTTTTAATAGAAGTTATTTACAAATCTGTTTAACTTTCTGGCACCAGTTGATTAAAAAAAAAAAAAAAAAAATATATATATATATATGTTTTCCACCGGAATACCCCCTTTAAATGGGCACTGTCATTAAAACACATTTTTTGCTATTGCACTACTTATGGTAGATAAAAAAAAATCTTTCTAATGTACTTTGTTTTAAAAAAAAAATGACGTTTTCTCTTCATAATGGTCTATTCACACGTACAGTATTCTGCGCAGGATTTTCTGCTGCAGATTTCAATGTAAACTGAATGACTGACAACAGCATCAAATCTGCGCAGAATACTGTACGTGTGAATACACCCTAACAGAACAAAATTCTGATCATCTGCAGTCACCACTAGGGGGCGCTTACTGAAGACAAATTTTTTATTGAAGGTAATGCTGAGATGATTCAGTCTGAATGTGCTGACCTACGTCTAGACATATCTGCGGTGTGTGAACCTACTGTTAGGGTCTATATCAGTTGTTTCCAAATTGTGGACCCCCAGATGTTGCAAAACTACAAATGCCAGCATGAGCTTTGTCTTCTGGGAGTTGTAGTTTTGGAACAGTGCACAGGTGGAGACCAATGATATGTGTTTGAACCTACTGTTAGGGTCTGTACCAGTGCTTTCCACCTTTTGCACCCCCCAGATGTTGGAAAACTACAATTCCCAGCATGCCCAGACAGCCAACGGCTGGGAGTTGTAGTTTTGCAACATAATGTAAAGTAATATGGGGACGACTTAAAGGGGTATTCCAGGCCAAAACTTTATATATATATATATATATATATATATATATATATATATATATATATATCAACTGGCTCCGGAAAGTTAAACAGATTTGTAAATTACTTCTATTAAAAAATCTTAATCCTTCCAATAGTTATTAGCTTCTGAAGTTGAGTTGTTGTTTTCTGTCTATTTGCTCTCTGATGACTCACGTCCCAGGAGCTGTGCAGTTCCTATGGGGATATTCTCCCATCATGCACAGCTCCCGGGACGTGACATCATCATTGAGCAGTTAGACAGAAAACTTCAGAAGCTAATAACTATTGGAAGGATTAAGATTTTTTAATAGAAGTAATTTACAAATCTGTTTAACTTTCCGGAGCCAGTTGATATATATATAAAAAAAAGTTTTTGCCTGGAATACCCCTTTAATCTGTATGTACTGATGTACATCTAGACATGTCTGCTGTGTGTGAACCTACTGTTAGGGTCTATACCAGTGGTCTCATAACTGTGCATCCACAGATGTTGCAAAACTACAACTCCCAGCATGCCCAGACAGCCGTTGGCTGTCTGGGCATGCTGGGAGTTGTAGTTTTGCAACATCTGAGGGTCCACAGTTTGGAGACCACCAGTCTATGCACATGCTGTATGACTACAATATGTGAACAGATCATAACTGTTCTAGTGACTGGAACCTGAATTTCGGCAAAGTAAAAGATGCAGAGGATGCTGGGATCTTACATTTCAGCACCAGATCCCTGGACAGCTCCAAGTGCTGATTCTATGTATAGAAGGTGCAGAACAGCACAGCAAAGAGAAGTACATCTCCATGTTTCCCAACCAGGGTGCCTCCAGCTGTTGCAAAACTACAACTCCAAGATGCTGGGTTGTAGTTTTGCAGCAGCTGGAGGCGCACTGGCTGGGAAGCACTGCCGTAGACCCACTGTAGTCTTTCTAACAGTTTACCCGCTGTCATAGACCAGTGTTTTCCAAACAGTGTGCCTCCAGCTGTTACAAAACTACAACTCCCAGCATGTCCGAACAGCCGCCTCCTCTCCTAACCATTGCAACATGCTGTCATTGTATTTTAAAGCAGATACCTGCTGCTTTACCCACAGACCAGTGTTTTCCAAACAGTGTGCCTCCAGCTATTGCAAGACTACAACTCCCAGCATGCATGTAGAGCCATCTCCTTTCCCAACCATTGCAGCAGGTTGTCCTTTGTATGTTAAAACAGATACCCGCTGCTATACCTGCTGCCATAGTCCAGCGTGCCTCCAGCTGTTGCAAAACTACAACTCCCAGCATGCCTTCGGCTGTTCGGGCCATGCTAGGAATTGTAGTTTGGCAACTGCTGGAGGCACAGTGAGTAGGAAACACTGGTCCACGGAATTAAAACCACTGGCCATACCCACCTATAGCATTGCTTATAAGATTTGCATGGGGCTTCCTTGTACCACAGGCACAGCCATGTGCCACCTTGCCTGTACCCCACTGTCACATACCTGCTGCCATAGACCAGTGTTTTCCAATCAGCGTGCCTCCAGCTGTTGCAAGACTACAACTCCCAGCATGCCATAACAGCCTTTGCATGTTAAAACAGATACCCACTGCTATACCTGTTGCCATAGACCTGTGTTTCCCAATCAGTGTGCCTCCAGCTTTTGCAAAACTACAACTCCCAGCATGCCCGGACAGCCTTTGCATGTTAAAACAGATACCCGCTGCTATACCTGTTGCCATAGACCAGTGTTTCCCAATCAGTTTGCCTTCGGCTATCCGGGCATGCTTGGAGTTGTAGTTTTGCAACAGCTGGGGGCAACCTGAATGGGAAACACTGGTCTATGACAACAGGTATAGCAGCGGGTATCTGTTTTAAAGGGGTACTCCACTGGAAAACATTTTTTTTTAAATCAACTGTTGCCAGAAAGTTAAACATGTTTATAAATAACTTCTGTTAAAAAATCTTAATCCTTCCAGTACTTATCAGCTGCTGTATGATCCACAGGAAGTTCTTTTTTTTTTTTTTTGTATTTCCTTTCTGTCTGACCACAGTGCTCTCTGCTGACACCTCTGTCCATTTTAGGAACTGTCCAGAGTAGGAGCAAATCCCCATAGAAAACCTCTCCTGCTCTGGACAATTCCTGACATGGACAGAGGTGTCAGCAGAGAGCACTGTGGTCAGACAGAAAGGAAATTCAAAAAGAAAAGTACTGGAAGCATTAAGATTATTTTTTTATAGAAGTAATTTACAAATCTGTTAAACTTTCTGGCACCAGCTGATTTAAAAAAAATATATAATAAAAAAAAAATAAAAAAAATAAAAAAATATATATATATAGATATATATATATATATATACATATACATGCAAAGTATAAAAATATATTTAACATGCAAAGGCTGTCCGGACATGCTGGGAGTTGTAGTTTTGCAACAGCTGGGGGCACCCTTAATGGTAAACACTGCTGTATGGGTGAATGTGGGTCAGCAGATGTGCCCGCTCACTGTGCCGCAGTCCTGGCATCTTAGAGGTTTCTCCATCTCTAGGATGAGGTTTGATAAGTTGGTTTTTCACATGAAGAAAACTTGAATAAAGCTGCGGGATCAATATTGCGCTATCCTCGTCTTTAATAAATAATGGTGCGTGGGCGCCTCTGAAGATGCCCCGGGCAGCTGCCCGCAAGGCCTCATGGCTCCTGCTGGGATTCAGAAGGAAATGAAGGATTGGATTTTATTTTCTATCTCTAATTGTGTGAATAAAAGCGGCGCTGCGTCTCCTTGGAGACGACGATTCAGCTCATTTACATCTCACCTTGTTTCTAGGCTGAAAATAGCCCCAAAAAAAGCAAAGAAACAGTTCAGGTGGAAAATAAACATGATTTAAATGAAGGCACCCAGCTTTCCCGGACTCCTGCAGAATACATGTATGTTAGCTATACAGCAGCTCAGAGGGGTTCCAGTCATTGTCATCAGATTTGTTGTTTAGTTTTTAGTTTAGATTAAGTTAAATCTGACATAATGGCTGGGGGGGGGGGGGGGAGCTGCAATGGTCGTTACATTGTTTCAGATATCTCAAAGGCAGATCTGATACCAGTGCAATGTATTACTGATACCCAGATAGGCAAGCCTGACACTCAGGAATGTGAGAAAGCTGGGTGACAAGTAGTGTTGCTCGCGAATATTCGCAATTCGAATTTTATTCTCGAATATCGCACATTTGCGAATACGCGAATATTCGCGAATATAGCACTATATATATTCGCAATTACAAATATTCAGGTTTTTTGTCGCTTATGCAAATTTTAGCATATGCTCATTTTCACATATGCTATTTTTCTTATATACGAATTTTCTCCTATGTAAATTTTCGCATGTGTTAATTTTCTTAAATGCGAATTTTCTGTTATGAAATTTTTCGTATATGCGCAGTTTCACATTTGATAAATTTTCTTATATGCACATTTTTTCATATGTAAATTTTCGTATATGCGCATGTTCGCATATGCGAAAATTCACACGAATATTACGCATATGCGAATGTAGCGAATATATGACGAATATTCGTCCATATATTCGCAAAATATCGCGAATTCGAATATGGCCTATGCCGCTCAACACTAGTGACAAGCCTCGGGTCCGCTGCTAGGGACAAACATAACGTCATGGTAACATTCCACAATACAGAACCCTACTTGATAGTTTCCAGGTAACAACTGAAAGCAAAAATAGGTGAATGCTGCAAATAAGTTTTTAAGATAGATTGATATGAAATAGATAGATAGATATGAAATAGATAGATAGATATGAAATAGACAGATATGAGAAAGATAGATATGAGATAGATAGATATGAGATAGATATGAGATAGATAGATATGAGAAAGATAGATATGAGATAGATAGATATGAGATAGATAGATAGATAGATAGATATGAGATAGATAGATATGAGATAGATAGATAGATAGGTAGATATGAGATAGATAGATAGATAGATATATAGATATGAGATAGATAGATATGAGATAGATAGATAGATATGAGATAGATAGATATGAGATAGATAGATAGATAGATAGATAGATAGATATGAGATAGATAGATATGAGATAGATAGATAGATAGGTAGATATGAGATAGATAGATAGATAGATATATAGATATGAGATAGATAGATATGAGATAGATAGATAGATATGAGATAGATAGATATGAGATAGATAGATATGCGATAGATATGAGATATATATGAGATAGATAGATATGAGATAGATAGATATGAGATAGATAGATAGATATGAGATAGATAGATATGAGATAGATATGAGATAGATATGAGATAGATAGATTAGATAGACAGAAGATGGATAGGACATTGGTTATGTGTTGTTGTATATATATCTCTATATATGTATTTGATTTTACAGTATGAAGTCCAGTGATTTTTGTCATACACACACATATATATATATATATAGACTGGGATTAACTATACCCTCAGCCTTATATTTGGTTACTGTAGCAGTGACGCCATCACTTTATTTCCA